>NC_053027.1:279212372-279367509 GCF_003073215.2 Triticum urartu
ACTAATGATGAGAGAACTCGCTACTTTTATATCCTTAAAATATTTCCGTTCTCATTAAAGGGTGATGCTAAGACATGGTTTAATTCTCTCCATCCTGGTTGTGTGCGTAGTCCCCATGATATGATTTATTACTTCTCTGCTAAATATTTCCCTGCTCATAAGAAACAAGCTGCTTTAAGGGACATGTATAATTTTGTGCAAATTGAAGAAGAGAGTCTCCCACAAGCTTGGGGGAGGCTTCTCCAATTACTTAATGCTTTGCCTGATCATCCTCTTAAGAAAAATGAAATACTTGATATCTTTTATAATGGACTAACCGATGCTTCCAGAGATTACCTGGATAGTTGTGCTGGTTCTGTTTTCAGAGAAAGAACGCCGGATGAAGCTGAAATTCTATTGAATAATATGTTGACAAATGAAAATAATTGGACACCTCCGGAGCCAATTCCTGAGCCTATACCTAAACCAACTCCGAAGAAGAGAGGTATTCTATTTCTCAGTCCTGAAGACATGCAAGAGGCAAAGAAATCTATGAAAGAAAAAGGTATAAAAGCTAAATATGTTAAGAATTTACCTCCTATTGAAGAAATACACGGTCTTAATTTACCGCCTGTTGAAGAAACATATGATCTTGATCCATCACCTATTGAAGAAACTCATGGTCTTGATAACCTGACACAGGTAGTAAAGGTAAATTCTCTCTATAGATATGATAAAGCTGAAATCCCATTTACTAAGTTTGCTAGCCCATGCTTAGATGAGTTTGATAAATTTATGGCTAAGAAAGAAGACTTCAATGCTTATTTTGGTAGACAATTGAAATACAATTCAAATATGCTTGAACACTTGGGTGATTATATGGACAATGTTAAAGGTGAACTTAAACTTATTAGTAAACATGCTTCTATGGTTACCACTCAAGTAGAACAAGTACTTAAAGCTCAAAATGATTTGCTCAATGAATTGAATAGTAAGAATAATGATTATGCTGTTAGAGTGGCTACTAGAACTGGTAGAATGACTCAGGAACCTTTGTATCCTGAAGGCCACCCTAAGGGAATTGAGCAAGATTCTCAAAGAAATAATGTAGATGCACCTAGTCCTTCTAAAAGGAAGAAAAAGAGAAATGATAGGACTTTGCATGCTTCTAGTGAACCTATTACTAAAACACCTGAGAATCCAAATGATACTTCTATTTCTGATGCTGAAACGCAATCTGGTAATGAACCTGAAACTAGTGATAATGTCAATAATAATGTTCATGATGATGCTCAACCTAGTAATGATAATGATATAGAAATTGAACTTGATGTTGATCTTGATAACCCACAATCAAAGAACCAACATTATGATAAGAAAGACTTTGTTGCTAGGAAACATGGTAAAGAAAGTGAACCATGGGTTCAGAAACCCATGGCTTTTCCTCCCAAACCATCCAAGAACAAGGATGATGAGGATTTTGAGTGCTTTGATGAAATGATTAGACCTATCTTTTTGCGTATGCGATTAACTGATATGCTCAAAATGAATCCTTATGCTAAGTACATGAAAGATATTGTTACTAATAAAAGAAAGATACCGGGAGCTGAAGTTTCCACCATGCTTGCTAATTATACTTTTGACGGTGGAATACCTAAGAAACTAGGAGATCCCGGTGTACCAACTATACCATGCTCCATGAAAAGAAACTATGTTAATACTGCTTTATGTGATCTTGGAGCCGGTGTTAGTGTTATGCCTCTCTCTTTATATCGTAGACTTGATTTGAATAAGTTGACACCTACTAAAATATCTTTGCAAATGGCTGATAAATCAACTGCTATACTTGTCGGTATTTGTGAGGATGTGCCTGTTGCAGTTGCAAACGTTACTATTTTAACAGACTTTGTTATTCTTGATATTCCTGAGGAAGATAGTATGTCTATTATTCTTGGAAGACCCTTTTTGAACACTGCAGGGGCTGTTATTGATTGCACTAAAGGCAATGCCACTTTTCATGTTAATGGTAATGGGCATACGATACACTTTCCGAGGAAACAACCTCAAGTTCATAGTATCAACTCTATTGGAAAAATTCAATTGATTATATTTTGGAGGTTTTGAATTTCCTCTTCCTACTGTCAAGAAGAAATATGATATTATTATTATTGGGGATGTGCATATCCCCATTGAGGTAACATAGTGTTATTCGAAATTTCTCCGGTTCCATGTTATTCAAAATGAGTTTGTTAACAAGACCTGATCAACCTTGTTAGTGGATTCCTTTTGATGAGCATGAGATGGATGAAACTAGAAGGCACAACTTTCTGTACCCCACTTTTACTTTCTGTTATTTATATTAAATAAAATAAAAATAGTATTTTATGTCTGTTATCTGAATTATCCGTGCAATATAAAAATACCCCGAAAATAAAAGTTCTCCAAATGCCATGAAATTTAAATATGATTTTTTTAGAATATTTGAGAATATTTGGCACTGAGAACACAGCAGGGGGGTCATCCACCTGGCCACGGGGGTGGAGGGCGCGCCCTACCCCCCTGGGCGCGCCCCCCTACCTCGTGGGCCCACGGTGGCCCTCCTCCACTTATCCTTTCACCCACACACTCCTTCTTCCTCCCACAAACATGAACAACCAGCTCAAACCCGAGTCCAAGCTCGTTTTGCTGCCATATTCGATCTCCTTGCTCAAAGCACCTCTCACAAAACTGCTTGGGGAGATTGTTCCTTGGTATGTGACTCCTCCATTGGTCCAATTAGTTTTTGTTCTAGTGCTTTATTCATTGCAAATTTTTGCTGCCTAGGTGACCATGTTCTTGAGCTTGCATGTCAAATTAATAAGGTTCCAAGTAGTTTTGATGCATGATATAGGATCTAGGCACTTGTAGGAGTAGTTGCCATCAATATTATTGAGTTTGGTTTACTTTTATTTTGAAGTTACTAAAAATTTCAGAATTTTTTAGAAAATGATGAAGAGATTTTGAGGGGCTCATCGAGCCGAAGCTCGAAGGAAAAGGCACATAAGCCTAAATATAATCTGCCTCGCACTGCGGAGGTTCGGGCGTGTGAATGGCCTTCCGATGATTTCTTGAGAGCAGCCGGGATTTATGAAGATTTTTATGAATTGACTAAGAATGCTAGCCTCACTGCTTTCCTCCACGACCAACGTGATCAGTATCTCTTACTCACAAATACCTTTGTGCAAAGCTTTCATTTCCATTCTAGGAGCTCACCACCTACGGTGGAGTTTCATTTATATGATGAGCATAAGGAGATGTCACTTTACGATTTTTGTCGGGTTTGTTTAGTCCCTTTCGAGGGCAAGACAGAGGAACCACATCGTGAGGATGTGGATGGGTTTATTGATACTATCACTATATAGGAAACAAGGGAGGTTTCTGATGCACGAATCACTAGCATACATTTTCTTGTTTTACGCTATTTCACATTATTTGCTAGTCATTGTTTAATTGGTCGCGGAAACTGTGGAAACCTTAGTATCCCTGATATTATTATTTTGCTCCACAGTTTATTCAGTGATAACTCTGTTAGTATGGGCGGCATTATTGCTAAACGGTTAAGTCTGAACCATACAAAGGGCCCCATCTTTGGAGGCATCTATGCTTCACGCCTAGTTGCACATTTTAACATACCTATTAGGCATTATGAGAAGGAAGAAAAAGTGTTGCCTCGTGTTTATTTAGATTATAAGAGTATGGTGGCACATGATTTCATTGTTAAGAATAGGGAAGGAGAGCTTAAATATAAATTGTTCTTTGATAAACATCATCCTGAGACTATTACCCTGCCTGCTCCTTCTTTGTTTGATTTATCTGTAGGCCAGTACCTTGTTCTGTTAGAGGCTATTCACGCCTACCGGAACCCTGCACCAGCCATGGAGCCAGAGCCGGAACCACAAGTTGATGCTTCACAACAGTTTAATTACTAGTGGGATCCGGAGATGATTGCCAACCAATGACAATCGGAGTCTTCTTCCTCATCGCAGTACGACCCCAACTACTATTATGGATATCCGCCAGGCCAGCCGTGGCCATAGACCAACTTAGGCCAAAAGCCTAAGCTTGGGGGAGTACGTATTTCCCACCGACATTACATTTATGTTCACACACTCATTGCTAGATGTCGGTGCTCATACTTTTTCATTGTATCATCCATGCTAGTTTATTTCCTTTTTATGCTTTCTTCTTGTGTGTTTAATAAACCTTAAGAAAAACCAAAAAAATTAGTTGTAGCTTTTAGCTAGTTTTAATTTCCATGCTTGTAGTAGTAATTAAAAGAAAACCCAAAAAATATTTCCTGTTCTTCTTTTGCTTGTTGGGAGCTTTCCTGTGTAAATAGTTTTATTTCATTTCTTTGGGGGTCGATAGGAGAAGACCATGATTAAATTGTTGAAGTGGCTCTTATATGCATTATTGTTGATCTGACAAAATAGCCCATATTGCCTTGTCTTCTCCTGTTTATTGAATGCTTGCAGATTCCAGCTTAGTCCAATGCACGCGCACTATTATTATTATTCACATCGTTCGATCGTGCAAGTGAAGGGCAATAATGACGATATATGATGAACTTATTGAGATGAGAAAAGCTGGTATGAACTCGACCTCTTTTGTTTTTGTAAATATGATTAGTTCATCGTTCCTGATTCGGCCTATTATGAATAAACATGTTTGCAATGACAACTAGAGATCATAGTTCTTGTGCCATGCTTGATTAGCTATGAGTTATAATGGTTTACCTTGCGTGCCAACATGCTATTGAAATGGTTATGATGTGGTATGATAGGGTGGTATCCTCCTCAGAATGATTTAAGTGACTTGACTTGGCGCACGTTCACGCATGTAGTTGAAACAAAATCAACATAGCCTTCATGATATTTATGTTCATGGTGGATTATATCCTACTCATGCTTGCATTCGGTGTTGATTAATTTTAATGCATGTTCATGACTGTTGTCGCTCTCTAGCTGGTCGCTTCCCAGTCTTTTGCTAACCTTCACCTGTACTAAGACGGAATACTGCTTGTGCATCCAATCCCATAAACCCCAAAGTTATTCCATATGAGTCCACTATACCTTCCTATATACGGTATCTACCTGTCGTTCCAAGTAAATCTGTATGTGCCAAACTCTAAACCTTCAAATAAATATCTTGTTTTGTATGCTCGAATAGCTCATGTATCAACTAGGGCTGTCCGTATCTTCCATGTTAGGCGGGTTATTCTCAAGAGGAGTGGACTCCGCTCCTCACTCACGAGAAAAGTGGCTGGTCACCGGGATGCCCAGTCCCATGCTTTATGCAAACTAAATCAAAATAATTGCAAACAAAACTCCCCCTGGGACTCTTGTTAGTTGGAGGCACTCGTCTTTTAGAGCAAGCCATGGATTGATGCTTGTTGGTGGAAGGGGGAGTATAAACTTTACCATTCTATTTGGGAACCGCATATAATGTGTGTAGCATGGAAGATATCGCCATCTCTTGGTTGTTATGTTGACAATGAAAGTATACCACTCAAAATATTATTCACCTCTGTTTCAAAATCGAGCTCTGGCACCTCTACAAACCTGCTTCCCTCTGCGAAGGGCATATCTATTTACTTTTATGTTGAGTCATCATCCTCTTATTAAAAAGCACCAGTTGAAGAGCCCCGCTATCATTTGCATTTATTATTGTTAGTTTACATTGGGTATGACTTGACTGGATCTCTTTTACCATGAATTACAATGTCTATTCAGTCCTTGATCTTTAAAGGTGCTCTACATTTATGTTTTGTGGTCTCAGAAAGGGCTAGCGAGATACCATCTTGTTATATCATGTTATGATTGTTTTGAGAAAGTGTTGTCATCCAAGATTTATTATTATTGTTCGCTAGTTGATTATGCCATCGATATGATTAAACTTGAGACGTAAGCGTTATTGTGAATGTGGTTAGTTATAATCTTTGCTGAAAACTTGAATGTTGGCTTTACATATTTACAACAACAAGAGCAAATAGAGTTTGTAAAAGTTTTTCTTTATCACTTTCAGTTTGTCAACTGAATTGCTTGAGGACAAGCAAAGGTTTAAGCTTGCGGGAGTTGATACGTCTCCGTCGTATCTACTTTTCCAAACACTTTTGCCCTTGTTTTGGACTCTAACTTGCATGATTTGAATGGAACAAACCTGGACTGACGCTGTTTTCAGCAGAATTACCATGGTGTTATTTATGTGCAGAAACAAAAGTTCTCGGAATGACCTAAAACTTCACGGAGCAACTTTTTGGAAAATATAAAAAATACCTGCAAAATATGAAGGCCAGGGGCCCCACCACCTGTCCACGAGGGTGGGGGCGCGTCTGCCCCCCTAGGGCGCGCCCCCTACCTCGTGGGCCCCCTGGGGCTCCTCCGACTCCAACTCCAACTCTATATATCTTGTTTCAGAGAGGAAAAAATCAGAGAGAAGAATTCATCGCGTTTTACGATACGGAGCCACCGCCAAGCCCTAAAACCTCTTGGGAGGGCTGATCTGGAGTCCGTTCGGGGCTCCGAAGAGGGGAATCCGTCGCCATCGTCATCATCAACCATCCTCCATCACCAATTTCATGATGCTCACCGCCGTGCGTGAGTAATTCCATCGTAGGCTTGCTGGACGGTGATGGGTTGGATGGGACCTATCATGTAATCGAGTTAGTTTTGTTAGGGTTTTATCCCTAGTATCCATTATGTTTTGAGATTGATGTTGCTACAACTTCTCTATGCTTAATGCTTGTCACTAGGGCCCGAGTGCCATGATTTCAGATATGAAACTATTATGTTTTCATCAATATATGAGAGTTCTTGATCCTATCTTGCAAGTCTATAGTCACGTATTATGTGTTATGATCCGTTAACCCCGAAGTGACAATAATTGGGATACTTACCAGTGATGACCGTAGTTTGAGGAGTTCATGTATTGACTATGTGTTAATGCTTTGTTCCGGTACTCTATTAAAAGGAGGCCTTAATATCCCTTAGTTTCTGTAAGGAGCCCGCTGCCACGGGAGGGTAGGACAAAAGATGGCATGCAAGTTCTTTTCCATAAGCATGTAGGACTATATTCGGAATACATGCCTACATTACATCAATGAACTGGAGCTAGTTCTGTGTCACCCTAGGTTATGACTGTCACATGATGAACCGCATCCGGCATAATTCTCCATCACTGATCCATTGCCTATGAGCTTTCCACATATTGTTCTTCGCTTATTTACTTTTCCATTGCTATTGCTATCATCACTACAAAATACCAAAAACATTACTTTTGCTACTGTTACCTTTTGCTATCGTTACCACTACTATCATATTACTTTGCTACTAAACACTTTGTTGCAGATACTAAGTTTCCAGGGGTGGTTGAATTGACAACTCAGCTGCTAATACTTGAGAGTATTCTTTGGCTCCCCTTGTGTCGAATCAATAAATTTGGGTTGAATACTTTACCCTCGAAAACTGTTGTGATCCCCTATACTTGTGGGTTATCAATACCCACACCCCTCACCATGTTTGCAAATAAGGCCTTCCCTCGTTCATCTTTTTCTCTATCTCTACTCTTATAAAAAATAGAGTTGGTGTTGATGGTGTGCCTGCCATCCTGCAATATAGGCCATCCGATTTATATCGGACGGATAGGAAGGAAACTATGGCAATTTTGCAAAAAGATACCCAAACCCCTCTCCACATTTGCAAATAAGGCCTTCCCTCATTCATCCTTTTCTCTCACAAGATAAACTACTCATGTAAATGCATCTTGATGTTCCGTGCAATGCATGGGCATCTTGCTAGTCTCTCACAAGATAAACTACTCATACAAATGCATCTTGATGTTCGGTGCAACAAAAGGGCATCTAGCTAGTTTCTTTTAAAATAGTTATTGCGATAATTGGGTTGAAGTGATATATTTTATGTTTACCCCGAATGATTTCAGATTCACTAGTAGTAAAAAATAAAAGGTTGCCTTGTTAATTAACAGAAAACATGGTGAAACTATCACATGAGGCCGGTAAAAACAAGGCACACTGGGTTCAGCGCCAGTGTCACTACAGCTGTGCGCGCGCAAGAAGTCATCATATCGAGGGGGTTATGGAGAAAAAGACGTATCGAGTGTGTCTGAGTGAGGCACAAAGACACAATGTTTGAGAGAGAAACCAATTGACAGATTAAGATCAGATCGAGTTGTCACCCTTCTGCTGTCATTGTTGGGGTTGGGGGTGGGGAGGGGGAGGGAGAGAAAGACGTATCGAGAGTGTGCGCGGGTAGGCACAGGGGCACAACTAGCGAGTGTGTGTATGTGTGTGTGTGTGTGTGTGTTTGAAAGAGGAGTAGATAGATTACTATCAAGATCGAGGTGCCACCCTACCCCTTCGGTGTTGGGTAGTGTGTGTGTGTGGATGTGGGGGGGGGGCAGTGAGACTTACATATCTCTACTCTTATAAAAAACAGAGTTGGTGATGATGGTGTTCCTGCCATCCTGCAATATAGGCCATCCGAGTTATATGTGATGGATAGGAAGGAAACTATGGCAATTTTGCAATAAGATACCCACACCCCTCTCCACATTTGCAAATAAGGCATTCCCTCGTTCATCCTTTTCTCCCACAAGATAAACTACTCATACAAACGCATCTTGATGTTCCGTGCAACGCATGGGCATCTTGCTAATAGGGAGATGGAGTTTGTGCAACACATATCTATATTAAGGGATAGGTAGATAGCATGTGTGCGAGGCATACTTAAAGCATCACGGAGATAAACAAATGGTGTGCATGCAAGTGCCAGAAAAATGAAGCGATAAACAATGTCTACGCGCGCGCGCGCGTGTGTGTGTGTGTGTGTGTGAGAGAGAGAGAGAGAGAGAGCGAAATCTCAAAACAAAAGGTGCTTTGCTGGAATCCCATTGTATGTATTCATATGGTTCCGGAACTCGAGTTAACCTTAGGCATATGTGTGAGAGAAATAATTATACTTTGAGACATTAGTGACTGTGGGTGGGCGGAATTAAAGGGGTGGGTGTGTTCGACAGAGAGAGCGTGTGTGTTTCTGTGTGAGAGACTTGTAGGACGGGGTAGAAAGACAAATTCTAACCTTGACGGAGGGAGAGAGATACATGAAATCCGCGTGTGTGATTCCGATGCCCACGGGGAAATGAGATATGTATGCGTGTGAGAGGGATTGCACAATTTAGTCACGTATCACTATCTAGCGAGCGTGGACGTGCATCACTTGAACATAAATCAATTTCTACTTCGTATCGTGGCCAAAGGTACAATATCGATTCAACGCTATAAAGATTGGACACTCACATATCACATTTTTTCTATCTAAATAAACCTTTTCAATTGTGCATGCCAAAGTTACAGTGATGTTTCTTCAAACAACCAATGTAGCTATCATGTACATGCACCATTGTTACTCTTGCATTCAAATTCATTAGTCTTGGATGATTTAAGGTTCTATTATGAAGTAATATATGTATTATTCATATATGAATTCAATGGGTACGCAATTTATGAAATGGAAGCTATGTAATCATATGAGGTAACACTTTTAAGTAGCAGACTACAATATCCATTTCTTTTGTGGGACTACAATATCCATTTCTTTTTGTGTGCCTCTACACTAACACGTCAATGCATTATGTTTAAAGTAAATAACCAATGGCACTAAATTATATATTTACACGAGAAATACATAGGCTGAGCGTTTGATCCCTTTTTTGTGAATGCGCCTCTACACCCGTATGATTGGCCGCGCCCGTGTGAACGTCCAAGTTATCGGCGCATGATCCCAAGTTATTGTCTTTTTTCTGGGGTGGACTTCACACTAGTTATTAACTGCTGACGCATGCCCAGTGTACACAGTCTCGCATGACCTTCCCGCTAGCACGGTCCAAAATTAGTTGAAACTGGATATGCAGGATCCCGCAAGCGGAAAAATCTCCCACCTCGTTCTAAAATTTCTGCCACCTAGTCTTTAGCATGCGAAATTCCCCTTTTGTACTTGGTGCACGGAGAACAACAGTTACAATACCACCCTCATCTACATAATAGGTCGGGGCTACTTTGGTAACTTCCGGTTCCCCCCACCACACGGCACCCCCATTTCCTCTCCCCCTCCCACAAAAACGACTAACTCCACAGCACCAGAGCATCTTACATCACGCTGTCCGTACTTCATCGGCCTTTCTACCCCTCCCCTCTCGAAACCCTAGACTTCTCATCCACCGGCGTACCAGAGCCCATTCACTGCCAGCGGCATCCACCACACCGGATCTGCTACTGCGGCCGCATCTACCCCTCCCAACTCCATTAGAAACAAGTAGACTGCTCATCTACCACTGTACCACATCCCATTCAGTGATGGCATTGTCCATGGCGTCGGGTCTGCTTCGCCGGTACTCTCGTCAACCGCAGCGCATCTGTAGCGGCTCATTCGTACTCCCCACTGGAGGCGCTTTTTCCACACCCCCCAGAGCCGCCCCACCGACGGCCCCGTCGACGGCCTCTGATCCTCTTCGCCTACACCTTCCTCAACCCTACTGGAGCTGCTTCACCAACACCATCGTCAACCCTACTAGAGTAGCTTTGCCTATACCATTCTCAACCCTACTACGGCCGCTTTGCCAACTCACAAGTCCACGGCCTCAGATCGCTTCGTCGCACCCTCATCCAACATACCGGAGCAGCTTCTGATGCCCCGTCCATGGCCGCAGATCCGCATCGTCGACACCATCCTTAACCCAACCACCAGAGCAGGTTCACCGACGCCCTCGTCCATGGCCATAGATCCGCTTCGCCCACACCGTACTCCACCCTACCAGAGCCGCTCCACAAAGACCCTACTCGACGGTTCAAGATCTCCTTACCGGACCCCGACAGCCAGCGCAGCGTCATCACCCTTGATGTTTCTAACCTGATTCCCACCGTCTGGCAAGATGCCAAGTACCCACCACGGCCTAGGTACTTGTTACCTTTAAAACCGTCTAGCATCACCCGCCCGATGTACTTCAAATATACTAACAGGTCGCTGTTACCTGTTATGTAGGTGGCAAAAACTACAAGTACGATGTTTCTTCTGGATCTAATAGCTTGGCCAACCAAGATCCTGGATTGAGGCATTGCTATGATGTTGTAAGTGCATCTCTCTCTCTCTCTAGTATTGTTGTGCGCCTGCCAATGTGCTTTTCTAGGATTTTCGACCAGTAATCCCTTTGTGCAGACAATGATTTCTACTACTGGCTGCTAAATTAGATATGTAGATGTCATACATGATACTACCTCGTACCCCCGTTCCTAAATATAAGTCTTTCTAGAGATTCCACTATAGGCTACATACGGAGCAAAATGAGTGAATCTACACTCTAAAATGCATCTATATACATCTGTATGTGGTCCATATTGGAATCTCTACAAAGACATATATTTAGGAATAGAGGTAGTACATTACACAAAATCGTAGGTGCATGTAGGAATACCGGTGCACTGCATTAGGCTCCCTTAGAGTGCCTGCTAGTCCAACACACAGAGTCATGGCTAGTTTATGCTACGCACACAACCGTTAATTGGTGGTTTAAATATGCGCAAGGGATATGCAATGTATCATCATGTAGAGATGTCTGAAATTAGCGATGTCAACTTGCAAATAGGGTTACACAATGAAAAAGTACAAGATGTATGTGGCAATTTCATGGAACATCGCAAAAAAGGAGAGGCAACAGTGAGCCTATACAGTGTGCTATGGTAGGTCACTCCTCCATTGCAATCATCGTGACATGTTATTTGTATGTCAGTTCTATTGGCCAAGTTTCTTAGGGACAGTTATTACGAGTTATCCTAAGAAAATAAGCACCTGTGAATATAAGCTCCAGGTAATAAGCCAACCAGTTCTTTTCATTGCCTTCCTTTTCAGCTTATCTTTGGTATGATCAGTGAAAAGTCTAGATTGCATTATATTTTGTCATTTTTCTGCCCATATGAAAATTAATTTGACTTGCAAACATCACATGTTGAACCCAGTGCAGCAATTAATATGAGAGGAAAACATACCATCACTATTTGTTCAAAATACAAATACAAAGATACCATCTACTTGGCACAATCTACTTTGGTCAATGTCTTCCATAGAGATCCCATTGCCTAATTTAAACAAAGAGCGCATGACCCACATTTAAATGAAGAACAATTATTTATTGAAATTCGATGTTCCAAGTGGCTGGTTATTATCATATAACAGCACCACCTGAAAGCATCATATAGCAGCAGCGGCTCATAGCAACTCATCATACAACATCAGTAACAGCAGTGTGCAATTCATCATATACCGGCAGCATCTCATAGCAATTCATCATATAGCAATAGCAGGAGCAGCTCATAGCAATTCATCTTATAGTAGCAGCAGGAGCAGCTCATAGCAATTCATCATATAGCAGCAGGAGCAACTTATAGAAACTCATCATATAGCAGCAGCAGTAGCTCATAGCAATTCATCATATAGCAGCAACAGGAGCAGCTCATAGTGATGCATCATATAGCAGCAGCAGAAGCAGCTCATAACAATTCATCGTATAGTGGATTAGAATGAAAATTTGGCAAAAAAATCAGAGGAGATCCTCACCTTGTTGGATGAGCTCATCCTTCAACAGCACCTCAAGGCCACGGCCTGGGAGGAGGGGAGGGGGAATAAGGTGCCTTCTGCCGCAGTGTTGCATCAGCCGTAGTTGTGCGGCACCCGTCGGAGTAGTGCGTTGGACGGACCACAGTGGAGTGATACGTCCATTTTGCATCATGCTCTTATATCAATATTTATTGCATTATGGGCTGTTATTACACATTATGTCACAATACTTATGCCAATTCTCTCTTATGTTGCAAGGTTTACATAAAGAGGGAGAATGTCGGCAACTGGGATTCTGGGCTGGAAAAGGAGCAAATATTGGAGACCTATTCTGCACAGCTCCAAAAGTCCTGAAACTTCACGGAAGTCAATTTCAGAATATAAAAAAAATACTGAGCACAAGAAGTTCACCAGGGGGTCCACACCCTGCCCACGAGGGTGGGGGGCGCGCCCTACCCCCCTGGGCGTGCCCCCTACCTCGTGGGCCCCCTGGTGGCCCTCCGATGGCCATCTTCTGCTATATTGAGTCTTTCGATGAGGAAAAAATCATAAGCCATCTTTCCGGACGAGACTCCGCTGCCACGAGGCGGAACCTTGGCAGAACCAATCTAGGGCTCTGCCGAAGCTGTTCTACCGGGGAAACTTCCCTCCGAGAGGGGGAAATCATCGCCATCGTCATCACCAACGCTCCTCTCATCGGGAGAGGGCAATATCCATCAACATCTTCACCAGCACCATCTCCTCTCAAAACCCTAGTTCATCTCTTGTATCCAATTCTTGTCTCTAAGCCCGGGATTGGTACCTGTGGTTGCTAGTAGTGTTAATTACTCCTTGTAGTTGATGCTAGTTGGTTTATTTGGTGGAAGATCATATGTTCAGATCCTATATGCATTTTAATACCCCACTGATTATGAACATGAATATGCTTTGTGAGTAGTTACGTTTGTTCCTGAGGACATGAGAGAAGTCTTGCTATTAGTAGGCATGTGAATTTGGTATTCGTTCGATATTTTGATGAGATGTATGTTGTCTATCCTCTAGTGGTGTTATGTGAACATCGACTACATAACACTTCACCATTATTTGGGCCTAGAGGAAGGCATTGAGAAGTAATAAGTAGATGATGGGTTGCTAGAGTGACAGAAGCTTAAACCCTAGTTTATGCGTTGCTTCGTAAGGTGCTTATTTGGATCCATATGTTTCATGCTATGGTTAGGTTTACCTTAATACTTTTGTTGTAGTTGCGGATGCTTGCAATAGAGGTTAGTCATTAGTGGGATGCTTGTCCAAGTAAGGGCAACACCCAAGCACCAGTCCACCCACATACCAAATTATCAAAGTACCGAACGTGAATCATATGAACGTGATGAAACCTAGCTTGACGATATCCCCATGTGTCCTCGAGAGCGCTTTACATCATATAAGAGTTTGTACAGGCTTGTCCTTTGCTACAAAAAGGATTGGGCCACCTTGCTGCACTTTATTTACTTTTGTTACTTGTTGCCCGTTACAAATTATCCTATCACAAAACTATCTGTTAACTATTATTTCAGTGCTTGCATAGAATACCTTGCTGAAAACCGCTTATCATTTCCTTCTGCTCCTAATTGGGTTCGACACTCTTACTTATCTAAAGGACTACGATAGACCCCCTATACTTGTGGGTCATCATGGAGCAGCTGCTGGAGACCATGAGAATGAGGGGCGGCGCTAGAGGGAGGAGCAGCCGGAGAGATTTGGCCCTACCCGCCGGCCATGTAGCCTAGATGGACAAGCATCATCGAGGACCAGGCTAGATGGGTCGAGTGGCGACGACTCGCTGGAGGAACCCAAGCACTGCAGGCAGGGGATCGAGGTAGAGGGAAAGGGGAGAGGAGATGCAAGCGGGCAGGGTAATGAATGCTTACGTGTTTGTTTTTACTTGAGGGCCAGGTGTGGCGCGGGCATGAGTAGTTGCATCTTGAGTGTAATATAGGCAGACAACAAAGTCATTTCACTATTCCCCTTCCCTTCAATTTTTAGTGAGCTTCTACCCGAAACACGCCCTCCAAAGCGAAATAAGTTAAGCCCAATCCCATAACTCAAAAATGACTTCTTTACATCTTTTACGGCTTATTTTTACAATAAGCTCTGAAAAGGCGGAATAGAACTGGCCCTTAACCTGCAATTCAATTGTGTGTGCAATGATGAATCACTCCTGCTTGCTATAGTGTACATTTAGGCATCATCATACATGTCATAACATAATGCATGTGCATTCCATTGTAGAATCTGGAATATGCAATGTTTATGTTAGTTCATACGTTGCACATGATGTTTAAATGCCCCTTAAATCTGGTCAGTCAAGTGATGGTCTTTAAGCCTCCTTCTTTGCTTCTTTTCTTGATACTCCCTCCTTCCATCTATATAGGGCCTAATGTGTTTTTCAAGACAGCCTTTGACTATTGATAAGACTAACAATACATGAGATGTATAATGTGAAAATTATATCATTGGAAGCTCCTTTCACGTACGAATTTGACGGTATGCTTTGTGTAACTTGCATGTCATATATTATTGCTATAACACTTGGTTAAAGTTAGCCCCGAAAAACGATTAGGCCGTATATAGATGGAAGGAGGGAGTATGTAAGATTTGCTCACATCTCTGTTCGATTGCTTGTTTGCGTCAACCAGCCATACCAGGACTGTTTGCTTTGATTACTTGCCGTTCTTGACCTAACACTCTAACATAGCTTGTCAACGATTTAAACACTAAGGGCTGACGTAGTGGGGGCTTGTCTAACACATAGGTGACATAAAGGTTTGGCTGTACACTAAAGTAGGCTCTCCAAGAGTACTTGGAGATCTAGTTCAAAGGTATGCCTAGTTTTTACATAGTGCACACATAGTAAATGCTCATTTCATTGTGTGCACGTGCAAGAGATGTGGCATGTTTCATTATGTGGTGTTGTTTTGTTATAATCTCATCCTTTTGTGTTGTTCATAGACTGGAAAGTGTGCATATTTATCTTCTAAGGAGACGAGTAACTAGTTTGTGTCACCTTGCAGAGGGGGTGCAATGAAGATAAGATTGAGGATTTCCAAGTACAAGATGTTAGGAAGGAGCCTTGCAAGAGAAGTAGGAGCAGCGCTGAGCCTGTTCAACCAGTTAAGGTAAGTCACTGTATCCAACTCAACAGTTCAATTCCTTGTTTGTTTCAGGCATAGTTAATTTGCTCTTTTCAATTGCTTTATTTGTCCTCGGTTAATGAGATGCCCAAACAATGATGCCTGATGTTGGGTACTTGTATAACTATTAGTTGACATAATTAAAGATCTTACCATTTAATTACTCCGGCGAAGTGTGCCTGAAGCTTTGAAGTCTAATAACCAACTATTACTGCATGAGGCTCACAATCTAGTTTATACTAGGCTAATTATTGCATAGCTTTGCTTGCTGTAGTAGGTTTGTATGAATCCCTCTGATGTTCATTATGCTCCCTAAGACTTTAATTGAGCTACAGAATGGCCAACTGCTTGCTTACTTATACACAACATGCTCTCTAAATTTGTAACTTGTCTGTGTTTTGGATTTGGCCCCAACATCATGCTCCTCTGGTGAGCTAAGAGAGATTTCTGTATGCAGGCTGCACAGACTACCATTTTTATAATTTTTAAAATATCACATACTTATTCATGACGTGTAACATTATTGTTAGTCCTGTTTTGCCATGTAGAAAATAGTTTGTCTTGCTCGCTTCACTGTTGTAACTATATTTTTGCCCTAGTCATGTGTACTTACAGAAACATTTCAGGATGAAGTGACATCAACACAAAGATCTGTGAGCAGTGCGGCATGGCCATTACCGAATGATTATGGATTGGAATTGGAATGTGTTGATGTTCTCGAGCATCAACTAGAGGTGGAAAGACAATGTGTACATGATTCTCAACATACAATCAACAAGTTGAGACTGGACATGCAGGTATTAGATGCAGGAGTCAAAAAATGAAACAAGACACTGAGGTAACCACAAAGGAATTGGATATTTTAGACTGAAATTTGTGCTACCTGAATCCGGCCAATCCTATTTTTTGAAGATATTATAGTTCAAATGGTAAGTTCTGTTTGATGTGTGTCCATGATGTATGAGCTTTATTTGTCCAGTGTATGTAGTCTGCTGTTTGTGTACACTTTATTATCACTGGTGCCGAACTATAATGCCCAGTGGGTGTATTCGGCTGTAATTTCTTTATTGTATAGTGTAGGATTATTCTACGTTTCTATGACTTAGTCTTTTTATTGTATAGTGTATGTTTTTTAGAGGCGATAGTATTGAGTAGGATAATTCTTGAATATGCTATATCATTGAAACGGGGGCCAACACGCCCAAACATTTCCTGGACGCCATACAAACGAACAAACATGTGTAGTCAAAGCGGGCCTTAATTGGGTTGGTTAAAGTAATATTAAGTGGATTCCAAATGATGTGGCCCACCGTAACAACGGCTCTTAGCAGGCAGTTAAGAGGCCAAAAGCTCGATAGGGCCATATAAATGGAAATGGCCAGCGGGCCTCTAGTAGGCTGAAATAGATGTCAATTTTGTCTCGGCCCTTTTACTTTACGGGCCAGTAAGAGGCCGAAAGTGTTATGGGGGCAGAGGAGGCCCAATTTGCAAACTAGGCTTTTAACAGGCCGAAAGTCGCGTTGGGCTGAAATGATGCCCTGCAGAAGCTGGGCACCTAATGGACCTAAAGTCAAAGGCCCAACTGTTGTGTGGGCTGTTAACAGGTCGGGAGACAAAATGGGCTAGGAGTTGGCCCATTTACCGAATGGGCCGAGGATAGGCCTAAAGTCACAGTGGGCTAGAATTGGCCCAACAGCAGAATAGGCCGAGAAAAGCCCAAAAGACGTTCTGGGCCATTAACGGGCTGGAACTGACGATGGGCTGCTAACAGACCGAAAGAAGCTCGGGCCGCAATTGGCCCCAAAGACGTAGGGATCGTTAACGAGCTAAAATTGACGATGGGCTGGAAATTGTCAAATCTAGAATGGGCCTTTGATGGGCCGATTCTGTGTAACTTGTATGGGTCGTGCTTGTAAATGGGCATGACTCAGGTAGGCCGCTAATGGGCCGGCCCGCTTATTTTGACAGGCCTGACCTTTTCATCGGAATGGTCCTCTGTTGGGCCGTGCCACGTGTCGACCTATCATAGGTGCCTCTTGTCCAATGATTGTTTGACATCTGTCCCAACGGTGAGCCAACACGTGTTTCCTCCGGCCAATGACAATTTTACACGTGGAAAATCCCCATTGGTCCGGGCTGTTAACGGGTTATCGGATCCAAAACCGGACCTGATAGCTTAATAGAGACCCATTACAGTGGATGGCACGTGTCAGTCACCCTTGATGAAAGCACTTCTATGACGCGCGATTTATCATCATGGAAGTGTACACTTCCGTGATGATAATTTTGGTAATGTCATGGAACACTTCTACGACAACACATGTATGACTATCTTGATTTGGTCATAAAATCATCATGGATGTACATGCATGACAGAAAAAGTGACCTACTGTAACAAACACGTATCAACATGGAAGTGTATTTTTTGTAGTGTCTCCTGCACGCACATTATCTTTAGGCATCTCTCGCACATATTGCCCCCCCCCCACAGACACACCTCTCTCTTAGTAGTTGGCTGATATGATTCCATCAGATCATTCGGTAGGATATCCCTGACTGTTAGGCTGGACGACAATACGAGGCAAAGTTTTACCCAAGTTCGGACCCTTGCAGTTGAGGAAAAAGCCTACTCTTGGTACTGTATATTAGTGATAGGGGTGTGTACAAAGTACACGTGAATACCAAGCAGTGTGCGTGTGTGTATACTATCGATGAACTAGCCCCCCGGGCTTCTATAACATACTCGGGGCCTAGGGTTACAAATCATATATAGTCGGCTATCACCATTGGTGATAGTGTCCTGCATGACTCTGGTAGCTTCGTGTTGTACGCCGAGTCCTCCACATGGGTCTTCGTATAATGCATCTAGGTCCAACCTATGTAGCACGGGATGGAACCGATCCATGAGTCCTCATGTTGACCCACCACAACTAGAAATGATGTGCCCACCCAACTAGAAATGATGTGCCCACCACACCACACACGCAATCAGCCACTAAGAAAATAAGCATATACAATAGTACAATGTTATACATGAAAGTTAATTGCATGGTGCATCCAAATATATTTGTTCTGCATTGTGAATGTTTATATTTTCTCCTAAAATATTAGTCACGAGAAATAGAAACGAAGGGCACATCTCTCCTTGTCTCCACCGGACACCCCCTCTTTCTACACCACTTTCACGTACGCACACAAACTATCTCCCGACCCACTAAAAGTATGCATGCCCATGACACATTCACCCGTGACGGTCACTGTATTACAAGCGAAAGCACTATACGGTCACTGGAATTCATAATATGCTCATTATGGTCACCGTATACATTCTCATGGTGATCATACGGTATCCACCTCACGATACGTCTCTGTATTTTGTTGATGACACTGACGGACATTGTATTTGATGCATGCTCCGTATTTTGTTGACGACACTTATGGTCATTGTATTTGAAGCGAAAGCACGATATGGTCACTAGACTTCAGAATAAGCCCATCATGGTCACCACATACATTTTGTGGTGCTAACCAACCTGTAGTTGGATGGTTAGGAGGACAGTGTTTTCTCGAGCCCACCAGGGTTAAAGTCCTTGTGCTCACACTTATCCTGGGTTAATTTTAGTATTTCCAATGATGTGCGTTCAGTGGGAGGAGACGTTCCACTCGACTACGAGGCACCTATGGTGACTTTGTAAAATCTCAAGATCATATGCTGGCTCACTCTCTCGAAGGTCCTCATAGGGTAGGGTCTGCGTGTGTGCGCTTATAGCGGTGAGTGCTTGCGCGTATATATGAGCGCTTGCGTCTGTACCGTGTTAAAAAATACATGTTGTGATTATACGGTCACTGGCTCACCCGTACAACTCCGTATTTTCTTGATGACACAATCAATTGACCAGTCAAACGTTCCACGTGGCGCAACTAGTGTTGCACCATCGGGGCGCGTAACTGTGGGGCCCACCTGTTAGCGCGTATATGAAAGAAATAAATGGTAGTTTGAGTTCGTACTGTGTTAATAAAATACATTTTAGGGTGATCATACGGTTACTGGCTCACCATACAGCTCCATAATTTGTTGATGACACGATCAATTGACCAGTCAAACGATCCACATTCAGCAGCACACATTACCATAGGGCCCACCGGTCAGCGCATATATGAAGGACAGAAATGGTAATAAATTAGTGGTCGGTGGGGATTCGAAGTTGTGAGACCTTTGGTTGGCAGTCACCAGTGGTGGGGGCGGTGATTGGGCGGTGGCGTGGGGATCGCCGGAGAAAAACCTCGGTTCGGGGGGCTGGGGGCTAGAGGGATGGCCGGGGCATCGGCGGACCGGCGGTGGTGAGTGGTTTCGGGGCGGGCTGCGGCTGGTGGTTCGGCCGGTGGTGGCTGGCGGCTCAGGGGGGTGGAGGTTGAAGATTAACTGTAGGCCCTTGATTTCGTATCCAACGGCTGGAAAATCTACTGACCAGAGATGAAAAAGTCAGTCGATTGACGTGTAGCCTCACCCCGCACATACACATGCATGCATGCAACACTCGCACAAACACAGCATGCATGCAGGCATGCAACACTGACACGTACACATAACGAACACGCACGAATGCAATCGTGCAACACTGACACGTACGCATGCACTCACGAACACACACACGTATGCACACATGCATGCAACACTGAAACGTACACATGCACGCACGCAACACTCGCATGCCTGCATGCACACAACACATGACGCAAGACACACGCTCAACCTATACGTGCATGCACCCTTTGTTAAGGACATGGATTGTTACGGGTATTAATCAATCTTATCTACGATAATCAGAACATTGATGTTTGTAGCGGTCTTTATGAATCACAACGTATCGAACGGGCTATCAACGTATATATGAAAATTTTAAAATTCTCTTATATTATATAGTAGGCTTATCTACATGAAATAGATGACGTCACACTCAATGAACAATCATCATTTTATGAAATGCCCGCTTCTGACCTCGCTGGCCCACCAAAAGTTCCTCTACCGTGCGCTGCCTGCGTTGGGTCACTGACATGCAGGCCATGTACCCAAAGAGCCCACACGTCAGTGGAAGAACGACGCAATGTCATACGTCAGAGTCGAGGGCGCCACTCGCTGCATGCCCGGCTGAACACACCTCCTTGCCGCATTCAAACGCCTCCATGAAACCTGTGTGGAAGCCGAGAAACCCACTCTGGACACACGTCCGTTCATGACCGGGCCAACATTAAACAGAACGCCGGCCGAGCTCATCCCGTCCGCTATCTATTTAATCTCCTATTTAAATGATCCAAACGCCGGACAAGAATCGCACACCTCCGCTACTCCCCTATCTCCTTCTTCACCATTTTGTCCACTCTTACAATGGCTTATGAAGAGTAGTTATCCCGCATCCAAGCCGGCTGGGTGGCCCACCGAGCCCGCCGGATACGAGCTATGCAGCTCGCTGATCCACCTCCCTCCCCTCGCCCGACAGAGCCAGTTGCCGCCCCAAGCCAGCGCGCGGTTCAGCAACTCGCCGCTCCAGGCCAGCTCGATGAGTAGTGGCGCACGGGCGTCATCACTGCCGTCCATGCCGCCGCCTCATATCGCGCTTCTCGTGTCTGCGAGCGCGTCTCCCATTTCTGTGGCCGAGACTCCCATGCCGGCGGCCGTGCCATGCAAGCAGAGATAGAAGCCGGGTGCGCGGAGAGCGACGAGTCGGTGGCCAGCGCCTCTACGTCCGCCGCCATCATCGAGGAGAAGTAGAACACGGGAGGCCGCCGCCGCTTGGGCCCCATGAAGGCCACCATGGAGGTGACGTCGGTGTACTACATAATAGGTGTCTTGCCGAACCCTTTTGTTGTGGGGACCTTCATTGACCCCGCATGGGCTCCACGGAAACGGAGAAGCCCCCTTCCACCATCATCTTGGGCATCAGCCAACCATATCAGTTGGGCAGTGGGGAGGCGAGCCGTCCTTTGCGCTGAAGCATATACCTCTGGGGCTCCCGGCAGTCCAGTGATCGTGCTGTCGGACATGAGGAACACAGATGGATCAGCGGGCGACCATTTAGGCCAGGTATTATATACCTGTGTTGTCCAGAACTAGCACCGCTTAGTTGATTTGAATGTAATGAAATCCGTCATGTTTGTATGAAAATCCGGTATTTTATATGAATTCCTTCATTGTTTATATGAAATATCGCCGTGTTTGTATGAATTTCTTCCGGTTGGTTGAGTTGCTATCAGAATGTGTGCGGCTACGGTTGGATGGCGTAATTTGCGGGTCGCTGGTCGGTCTACGGCCAGCTCGGGCGGCGTGGTGGGACAAAAAAAGCACAACTCGTGCGAGCTCGTCTCCAACGTGCGTGATGGAGGATGCATGAGCACCCGAGCCATTCCTCGTTCATCGGTGGCAAAGGCATCGGTGGACAAAAGGGTCGCCAATATTTTGGCTACCCCGGGCAAGATCCGAACAGCCCCTCCTAGCAGATTCAAATCCCTCATTCGCCGCAAAATTTTGCCATGTGTTGTTTTCATGGACTAGCAAGATGCATGTGCATTGCATGGAACATCAAGGTGCATTTTTTACAAAACACCTGTTGTGATTGACCCATGCAGGAGTAATCCCATGTGTAAAAACTAATGATATCTCGAAAATTTTATCGGAAAAGTGGTGTCGCGAGAATTTCATCAAAAAAATTATATCTCGAGAAAGATGAGAGATAAAGTGATGAGGAGTGGAGCATGGTGGTGACTGGTGGTCGGGTGACACGTGTACTGGTTGTCCACTTGATGGAGGATTGTCTACCACCGGTGAACAAACAAATTACGACTTGACGTGTTATGTTAAAAAAGAGGCAAACCATGTGGGGCCTACCTTAAAGGCAAGGCTCTATACACTCGAGATGCTCTGTACGTATTACTTTTGATATGTTTTATCAACTCGCAGAACAAGGAGAAGCTTGCTTAGTACACCGTCTCCCCCGCCCATGAGCGCGGTGGCTCGCAGGATGAAATGAAGTTTTCTTACTGGTACGCCTTACGCCCGCTTCCTCGCCCACGCGCGCGGTGGCTCGTAGGACGAGGAGAAAATTTTACTAGTCCCTCCGTTTACTCCTCGTCCCTACCTTGGTAAGAGAGATTATCATATTGTTTGGAATATATGTCTTTTAGTACTCCGTTCATTTCTTTTTACCCCGCATATAAGATTTGGTCAATGTCAAACTGCACAAAGTTTGACCAAATTTATATAAAAAATATGAACATCTACAATACTAAAACTATATAGTATGAACATATGTTTCATGGTGCATATCTGATGATATTGATTTCATATTGTGAATGTTTATATTTTTTTAATATAAAGTTAGTTAAACTCTACAAAGCTTGACTTTGACCAAACCTTATATGCGAACTAAAAATAAATGGAGGGGGTAGTAGGAGTAGTACAGTGGTATATAGGAGTAGTACTACTACAGCAATTTCCTTGGAGTCCGTGGTGCAGCAAGCTACCCTAGGCTATGTTACTACTCCCTCCTTTCCAGTTTATGGCTCAATTTCAAAATCTCTCCAACCAAGGTAGACGGTGAGTGGTGGAATTAATTTTGTAGTTTGCACAAGTAATTAGTACACTCGTTTTTCTCAAGAAGTTATGTTTACCGAGGCATTAATTAGAACGAATGCATGCATGAACACTAAATTTCCATGAACTTCTACATGCATTGGTGAGTTTTCTCTTGACACTGCTTGCATTAAGTGATTTAACGCACCTCGAAATCCAACATGTGATGGCACTTCTAGTAGTAGAATTGAGACTTATAAAACAGAAAAACAATTTTTTTAGATGAGCCCTATAAACCGGAAAGGAGGCAGTAGTAAGTAGTACTACCTCCATAGTGGGTACGTACTCCGTAAAATCAGATTTTCCCAAAACTAAGTCGGTCAACCTTTATTTGCTTGTTTCCCTTCCTGCCTCCTTTCCTCGAACAGACTATGCCAAACTCCCCTGCTTGCCGCGTGGGAAAAGACCCACCCTCGCCTTTTTTACTCCGGGTTTGTATCGATGGATCGCGCGAAGTAGTAAAAACCAAGCCATGTCTTGTACTCCTCCGTCGACGCTCGCCTTCATGAATTCTGTACTTCCTCTTGCCGACATGTGGGCCATATAGCAACCGGGTCGACGTGTCATGCACCAAATAACAGTGCAGAATAGCAGGGGGGATGCACCCCAGTCATACCATGCCAGTAGTAGTAATGAGCAATGAGATGTCAAATCACAATGCCGCACCTTCCCAGACGGACGAAGCAACAATTATTTCACACTTCGCTTCGCCATCATCTCCTTCAAGAAAACCACGTAGTATTGCTTCGACCATTGTTCTGCCTCAAGAGGGACACGCGCATCGCCTTGGTACATCATGACATGTGGGACCGCATGATAGGTCATGCTCCCCCGCCCATCGCTCGGTAAAATCACCTCATTTTTACTACTTCCTCTGTATTGGTTTTACAGGGCATGCATGTCGTTCTAGGTTGAGAATTTAACTGGCTATATATGTGATGCATAGTATATGTTTACAAACTACATCCTCTTAAGAATCCAATGATATACTTTTTGTGACATAGTAACTCATATTTAGTTAGTCAAATGGACAACCTAGAACTACGTGCATGCCCTATAAACCGAGACAGAGAGGGTAGTACAATATGTATCTTTTTATACCAATATAGTCGGGAATCACCAAGGAGCAAAACCAAGTGGTAGGCTTCTCCTGTCGTGTTGGCGTAGCAACTCAATCAGGGTCAGTCCGCACACGAAATGGTGACACACTTAACAGGACTCCTTTGGCCGACATGTGGCTCATCCACCGTCTTGTTCCACGTGTGATGCACCAAATTACAGTTCGGAGCAGTGGTTGGACTTGGAGGCACCCCGGTCGTAGCGCCACAGTAGTAGTAAATGAGCGATGAGGGGTCAAATCACAAAGCCCCACCTTTCCTACATTAAGCTGGACGGACGAAGCAACCATCATTTCACTCTAGGGCGCAAGAGCAAAAATAAAAGAGAAAACCAATGATGTGTGTGGCAACTACCTAGGGCACCCTAGGGTAGGGTCTGAAGGAAATATTCCCTAGAGGCAATAATAAATTTATTATTTATTTCCTTATTTCATGATAAATGTTTATTATTCATGCTAGAATTGTATTAACCGGAAACATGATACATGTGTGAATACATAGACAAACAGAGTGTCACTAGTATGCCTCTACTTGACTAGCTCGTTGATCAAAGATGGTTATGTTTCCTAGCCATAGACATGAGTTGTCATTTGATTAGCGGGATCACATCATTAGGAGAATGATGTGATTGACTTGACCCATTCCGTTAGCTTAGCACTCGATCGTTTAGTATGTTGCTATTGCTTTCTTCATGACTTATACATGTTCCTATGACTATGAGATTATGCAACTCCCGTTTACCAGAGGAACACTTTGTGTGTTACCAAACGTCACAACGTAACTGGGTGATTATAAAGGTGCTCTACAGGTGTCTCCAAAGGTACATGTTGGGTTGGCGTATTTGGAGATTAGGATTTGTCGCTCCGATTGTCGGAGAGGTATCTCTGGGCCCTCTTGTTAATACACATCACTTAAGCCTTGCAAGCAATGCAACTAATAAGTTAGTTGCAAGATGATGTATTACGGAACGAGTAAAGAGACTTGCCGGTAACAAGATTGAACTAGGTATTGAGATACCGACGATCGAATCTCGGGCAAGTAACATACCGATGACAAAGGGAACAACGTATGTTGTTATGCGGTCTGACCGATAAAGATCTTCGTAGAATATGTAGGAGCCAATATGAGCATCAAGGTTCCGCTATTGGTTATTGACCGGAGACGTGTATCGGTCATGTCTACATTGTTCTTGAACACGTAGGGTCCGCACGCTTAACATTATGATGACAGTTTCATTATGAGTTTATATATTTTGATGTACCGAAGGTTGTTCGGAGTCCCGGATGTGATCACGGACTTGACGAGGAGTCTCGAAATGGTAGAGACATAAAGATCGATATATTGGACGACTATATTTGGACACCGGAAAGGTTCCGGGTAAGATTGGGACAATACCGGATCATCGGGAGGTTATCGGAACCCCCCGGGAGGTATATGGGCCTTATTGGGCCTTAGTGGAAAGGAGGGGAAAGGAGCAAGGGAGGGGGCGCGCCCCCCAAGCCCAATCCGAATTGGGAAGGGGTCGCCCCCCCTTTCCTTCCTCCCTCCTTCCTCTTCCTTCCCTCTCCTACTCCTAATAGGAAAAAGGGGAGTCCTACTCCCGGTGGGAGTTGGACTCCCCCCCTTGGGCGCGCCACCCTCCTTGGAGGGCCCCCCTCCTCCACTCCTTTATATACGGGGGCAGGGTGCACCCTAGAGACACAACAATTGATCATTGATCTCTTAGTCGTTTGCGGTGCCCCCCTCCACCATAATCCTCGATAATATTGTAGCGGTGCTTAGGCGAAGCCCTGCGGCGGTAGAACATCAAGATCGTCACCACGCCGTCGTGCTGACGGAACTCATCCCCAACACTTTGCTGGATCGGAGTCCGGAGATCGTCATCGAGCTGAACGTGTGCTAAAACTCGGAGGTGCCATAGTTTCGGTGCTTGATCGGTCGGGCCGTGAAGACGTACGACTACATCAACCGCGTTGTTATAACGCTTCCGCTTCCGGTCTACGAGGGTACATAGACAACACTCTCCCCTCTCGTTGCTGTGCATCACCATGATCTTGCGTGTGCGTAGGAATGTTTTTGAAATTACTACGTTCCCCAATAGTGGCATCTGAGCCTAGGTTTTATGCGTTGATGTAATATGCACGAGTAGAACACAAGTGAGTTGTGGGCGATATAAGTCATACTGCTTACCAGCATGTCACACTTTGGTTCGGCGGTATTGTTGGATGAAGCGGCCCGGACTGACATTATGTGTACGCTTACGCGAGACTGGTTTTACCGCCGTGCTATGCACACAGGTGACTAGCGGGTGTCAGTTTCTCCAACTTTAGTTGAACCGAGTGTGGCTACGCCCGGTCCTTGAGAAGGTTAAAACAGCACTAACTTGACAAACTATCGTTGTGGTTTTGATGCATAGGTAAGAACGGTTCTTGCTCAGCACGTAGCAGCCACGTAAAACTTGCAACAACAAAGTAGAGGACGTCTAACTTGTTTTTGCAGGGCATGTTGTGATGTGATATGGTCAAGACGTGATGAGATATAAGTTGTTGTATAAGATGATCATGTTTTGTTGAAGTTATCGACAACTGGCAAAAGCCTTATGGTTGTCTCTTTATTGCATAAGATGCAAGCGCCAAATAATTGCTTTACTTTATTGCTATGCGATAGCAATAGTTGCAAGAGAAATAGTTGGCGAGATGACCATGTGATGACACATTGATATAGATCAAGATGATGGAGATCATGGTGTCATGCCGGTGATGATGGAAATCATGATGATGCTTTGGAGATGGAGATCAAAGGCACAAGATGATGATGGCCATATCATGTCACATATATTTTGATTGCATGTGATGTTTATATTTTATACATCTTATTTTGCTTAGTTTGACGGTAGCTTTATAAGATGATCTCTCACTAAATTTCAAGATAAAAGTGTTCTCCCTGAGTATCCACCGTTGCCAAAGTTCGTCGTGCCCAGACACCACGTGATGATCGGGTGTGATAAGCTCTACGTCCATCTACAATGGGTGCAAGCCAGTTTTTGCACACGCAGAATACTCAGGTTAAACTTGACGAGCCTAGCATATGCAGATATGGCCTCGGAACACTGAGACCGAAAGGTCGAGCGTCAATGATATAGTAGATATGATCAACATAGTGATGTTCACCATTGAAACTACTCCATCTCACGTGATGATCGGACATGGTTTAGTTGATATGGATCACGTGATCACTTAGAGGATTAGAGGGATGTCTATCTAAGTGGGAGTTCTTAAGTAATATGATTAATTGAACTTAAATTTATCATCAAGTTAGTCCTGGTAGTATTAGCATATCTATGTTGTAGATCAATAGCTCGCGTTTAGCTTCCCTGTTTTATTTTTGATATATTCCTAGAGAAAACTAAGTTGAAAAATGTTAGTAGCAATGATGTGGATTGGATCCGTGATCTGAGGTTTATCCTCATTGCTGCACAGAAGAATTATGTCCTTGATGCACCGCTAGGTGAGAAACCTATTGCAGGAGCAGATGCAGATGTTATGAACGTTTGGCTAGCGCAATATGATGACTACTTGATAGTTTAGTGCTCCATGCTTAAACGTCTTAGAATCAGGACTTCAAAGATGTTTTGAACGTCATGGACCATATGAGATGTTCCAGGAGTTGAAGTTAATATTTCAAATAAATACCCAAGTTGAGAGATATGAAGTCTCCAACAAGTTCTATAGCTAAAAGATGGAGGAGAATAGCTCAAGCAGTGAGCATGTGCTCAGATTGTCTGGGTACTACAATCGCTTGAATCAAGTGGGAGTTAATCTTCCAGATAAAATAGTGATTGACAGAATTCTCTAGTCACCATCACCAAGTTAGTAGAACTTCGTGATGAACTATAATATGCAAGGGATAACAGAAACGATTCCCAAGATCTTCGTGATGCTGAAATCGACGAAGGTAGAAATCAAGAAAAGCATCAAGTGTTGATTGCAAACAAAACCACTGGTTTCAAGTAAAGGGACAAAGGGAAGAAAGGGGAACTTCAAGAAGAACAGCAAGCAAGTTGCTGCTCAGGTGAAAAAACCCAAGTCTGGACCTAAGCTTGAAACTGAGTGCTTCTACTGCAAAGGGACTGGTCATTGGAAGCGGAACTACCCCAAGTAATTAGCGAAGAAGGATGGCAAAGTGAACAAAGGTATATTTGATATATAGATTATTGATGTGTATTTTACTAGTGTTCATAGCAACCCCTCAGTATTTGATACTGGTTCAGTTGCTAAGAGTAGTAACTCAAAACGGGAGTTGCAGAATGAACAGAGACTAGTTAAGGGTGAAGTGACGATGTGTGATGGAAGTGGTTCCAAGATTGATATGATCATCATCGCACACTCTCTATACTTTCGGGATTAGTGTTAAACCTAAATAAATGTTATTTGGTGTTTGCGTTGAGCATGAATATGATTTGATCATGTTTATTGCAAAACGGTTATTCATTTAAGTTAGAGAATAATTGTTGTTCTGTTTACATGAATAAAACCTTCTATGGTCATACACCCAATGAAAATGGTTCGTTGGATCTCGATCTTAGTGATACACATATTCATAATATTGAAGCCAAAAGATGCAAAGTTAATAATGATAGTGCAACTTATTTGTGGCACTGCCATTTAGGTCATATTGGTGTAAATCGCATGAAGAAACTCCATGCTGATGGAATTTTGGAATCACTTGATTATGAATCACTTGATGCTTGCGAACCATGCCTTATGGGCAAGATGACTAAAACTCCGTTCTCTGGAACAATGGAGCAAGCAACTGGCTTATTGGAAATAATACATACTGATGTATGCGTTCCAATGAGTGTTAAGGCTCGCGGCGGGTATCGTTATTTTCTGACCTTCACAGATGATTTGAGTAGATATGGGTATATCTACTTGATGAAACATAAATCTTAAACATTTGAACAGTTCAAAGAATTTCAGAGTGAAGTGGAAAATCATCGTGACAAGAAAATAAGGTTTCTATGATCTGATCGCGGAGACGAATATTTGAGTTACGAGTTTGGTCTTCAATTAAAACAATGTGGAATAGTTTCACAAAATCATGCCACCTGGAACACCACAGCATAATGGTGTGTCCGAACGTCATAACCGTACTATTATTGGATATGGTGCGATCTATGATGTCTCTTACAGATTTACCGCTATCGTTTCGGGGTTATGCTTTAGAGACGGACGCATTCACGTTAAATAGGGCACCATCAAAATCCATTGAGACGACACCTTATGAACTATGGTTTGGCAAGAAACCAAAGTTGTCGTTTCTGAAAGTTTGGGGCTGTGATGCTTATGTGAAAAAGCTTCAACCTGATAAGCTCGAACCAAAATCGGAGAAATGTGTCTTCATAGGATACCCGAAGGAGACTGTTGGGTACACCTTCTATCATAGATCGGAAGGCAAGACATTTGTTGCTAAGAATGGATCCTTTCTAGAGAAGGAGTTTCTCTCGAAAGAAGTGAGTGGGAGGAAAATAGAACTTGATGAGGTAACTGTACCTGCTCCCTTATTGGAAAGTAGTTCATCACTAAAATCTGTTTCTGTGACTCCTACACCAATTAGTGAGGAAGCTAATGATGATGATCATGTAACTTCAGATCAAGTTACTACCGAACCTCGTAAGTAAACCAGAGTGAGATCCGCACCAGAGTGGTACGGTAATCATGTTCTGGTGGTCATGTTACTTGACCATGATGAACCTACGAACTATGAGGAAGCAATTGTGAGCCCAGATTCCGCAAAATGGCTTGAGGCCATGAAATCTGAGATGAGATCCATGTATGAGAACAAAGTATGGACTTTGATTGACTTACCCAATGATCGGCAAGCAATTGAGAATAAATGGATCTTCAAGAAGAAGACTGACGCTGATGGTAATGTTACTGTCTACAAAGCTCGACTTGTTGCAAAAGGTTTTTGACAAGTTCAAGGGATTGACTACGATGAGACCTTCTCACCCGTAGCGATGCTTAAGTCTGTCCGAATCATGTTAGCAATTGCCACATTTTATGATTATGAAATTTGGCAAATGGATGTTAAAACTGCATTCCTGAATGGATTTCTGGAAGAAGAGTTGTATATGATGCAGCTAGAAGGTTCTGTTGATCCAACGGGAACTAACAAAGTGTGCAAGCTCCAGCGATCCATTTATGGACTAGTGCAAGCCTCTCAGAGTTGGAATAAACACTTTGATAGTGTGATCAAAGCATTTGGTTTTGTACAGACTTTTGGAGAAGCCTGTATTTACAAGAAAGTGAGTGGGAGCTCTGTAGCATTTCTGATATTATATGTGGATGACATATTATTGATTGGAAATGATGTAGAATTTCTGGATAGCATAAAGGGATATTTGAATAAGAGTTTTTCAAAGAAAGACCTCGGTGAAGCTGCTTACATATTGAGCATCAAGATCTATAGAGATAGATCAAGACGCTTGATAAGTTTTTCAATGAGTACATACCTTGACAAGATTTTGAAGTAGTTCAAAATGGAACAGTCAAAGAAGGAGTTCTTGCCTGTGTTACAAGGTGTGAAGTTGATTAAGACTCAAAACCCGACCACGGCAGAAGATAGAGAGAGAATGAAAGTCATTCGCTATGCCTCAGCCATAGGTTCTATAAATTATGCCATGCTGTGTACCAGACCTATTGCATACCCTACCCTGAGTTTGAAGGGAGTACAATAGTGATCTAGGAGTAGATCACTGGACATTGGTCAAAATTATCCTTAGTGGAATAAGGATATGTTTCTCGATTATGGAGGTGACAAAAGGTTCGTCGTAAAGGGTTACGTCGATGCAAGTTTTGACACTGATCCAGATGACTCTAAAGTCTCAATCTGGATACATATTGAAAGTGGGAGCAATTAGCTAGAGTAGCTCCGTGCAGAGCATTATAGACATAGAAATTTGCAAAATACTTACGGATCTGAATGTGACAGACCCGTTGACTAAAATTATCTCACAAGCAAAACATGATCACACCTTAGTACTCTTTGGTGTTAATCACATAGCAATTTGAACTAGATTACTGACTCTAGTAAACCCTTTGGGTGTTGGTTACATGTCGATGTGAACTATGGGTGTTAACCACATAAAGATGTGAACTATTGATGTTAAATCACATGGCGATGTGAACTAGATTATTGACTCTAGTGCAAGTGGGAGTCTGAAGGAAATATGCCCTAGAGGCAATAATAAAGTTATTATTTATTTCCTTATTTCATGATAAATGTTTATTATTCATGCTAGAATTGTATTAACGGGAAACATGATACATGTGTGAATACATAGACAAACAGAGTGTCACTAGTATGCCTCTACTTGACTAGCTCGTTGATCAAAGATGGTTATGTTTCCTAGCCATAGACATGAGTTGTCATTTGATTAATGGGATCACATCATTAGGAGAATGATATGATTGACTTGACCCATTCCGTTAGCTTAGCACTCGATCGTTTAGTATGTTGCTATTGCTTTCTTCATGACTTATACATGTTCCTATGACTATGAGATTATGCAACTCCCGTTTACTGGAGGAACACTTTGTGTGCTACCAAACTTCACAACGTAACTGGGTGATTATAAAGGTGCTCTACAGGTGTCTCCAAAGGTACATGTTGGGTTGGCATATTTCGAGATTAGGATTTGTCGCTCCGATTGTCGGAGAGGTATCTCTGGGCCCTCTCGGTAATACACATCACTTAAGCCTTGCAAGCAATGCAACTAATAAGTTAGTTGCAAGATGATGTATTACGAAACGAGTAAAGAGACTTGCCGGTAACGAGATTGAACTAGGTATTGAGATACCGACGATCGAATCTCGGGCAAGTAACATACCGATGACAAAGGGAACAACGTATGTTGTTATGCGGTCTGACCGATAAAGATCTTCGTAGAATATGTAGGAGCCATTATGAGCATCCAGGTTCCACTATTGGTTATTGACCGGAGACGTGTCTCGGTCATGTCTACATTGTTCTCGAACCCGTAGGGTCCGCACGCTTAACGTTACGATGACAGTTTCATTATGAGTTTATATATTTTGATGTACCGAAGGTTGTTCGGAGTCCCGGATGTGATCACGGACTTGACGAGGAGTCTCGAAATGGCCGAGACATAAAGATCGATATATTGGACGACTATATTTGGACACCGGAAAGGTTCCGGATAAGATTGGGACAATACCGGATCACCGGGAGGTTATCGGAACCCCCCAGGAGGTGAAAGGAGCAAGGAGGGGAAAGGAGCAAGGGAGGGGCGCACCCCCCGAAGCCCAATCCGAATTGGGAAGGGGGCCGGCCCCCCCTTTCCTTCCTCCCTCCTTCCTCTTCCTTCACTCTCCTACTCCTAATAGGAAAAAGGGGAGTCCTACTCCCGGTGGGAGTTGTACTCCCCCCTTGGGCGCTCCACCCTCCTTGGCCGGCCCCCTCCTCCACTCCTTTATATACGGGGGCAGGGGGGCACCCCAGAGACACAACAATTGATCGTTGATCTCTTAGCCGTGTGCGGTGCCCCCCTCCACCATAATCCTCGATAATGTTGTAGCGGTGCTTAGGCGAAGCCCTACGACGGTAGAACATCAAGATCATCACCACGCCGTCGTGCTGACGGAACTCATCCCCGACACTTTGCTGGATCAGAGTCCGGGGATCGTCATCGAGCTGAACATGTGCAAAAACTCGGAGGTGCTATAGTTTCGGTGCTTGATCGGTCGGGCCGTGAATACGTACGACTACATCAACCGCGTTGTTATAACGCTTCCGCTTGCGGTCTACAAGGGTATGTAGACAACACTCTCCCCTCTAGTTGCTGTACATCACCATGATCTTGCGTGTGCGTAGGAATTTTTTTGAAATTACTATGTTCCCCAACAGGGTCCTCCACTACAAATCCTTTTTTTGAAAGCGCCTCCACTACAAATCCGCTTCTCCCCCGCCCTCTTGAAGAAAACCGATGATGCGTGCGGCGGTAGGGTTTGTAGGAGTACTACGGCATGCGGGGCCACGTCGTAGTAAATGGGAGAGCGATTGAGTTTGAGTCGACACCATAATATGTGTGGGCCGCTTGGTTTTACGGGAATGAGTCAGCATTTTGGGTTCGGGGACCAGTGGAGATATACGTACAAAAAATTGTGGACGTAGGTTCGACTGGAAGGCAATGATGCATGGGCCCTGCATTTTGATATACCCGCGGCCGCATGAAATTTGCTACTCTACTCAAAAATAGCTAGTAAGGTACACATGCATTGAATGCATGAGATTTGGAAACCAAATTATGAATAAATACACACTATAGCATGTAAAGATTTGAGTCATATATGCATGATGTAGATGTTCGTTTAGTTCTTATAGTTCATCTGATTCAAAATCAATTAGTTTTATAAAAAGATTAGGATTCATGGGATTGTGCATTATAAAGCATAAAGTAAAAAAATAGCAATTCATTTAGAAATAAAAGTTTGGGCAATTATGATACGGAAGATTCTAGAACAAAGGAGAAGTGCTTGTGTTTTGAGGTTTGTGCATTATGCTTAAGTTCAACCATGGAGTCTTCTAGATTGTACATGTGGCAGAATCTGGTGGAATGTTGACGATAATCAACGGCCAGTAGTGCTCAGATTTGCCATCTCTGCACTGTCGGATTAGCTTCATCCAACGACCATCTTTCAAAGTTATTCGCACACTATATAGGGGTATAGATAATGCATAAAAGTTCCTCCAAAAACATCTATACTAATGGGAAGTGAATGTATGCCTAAAATGAAAAAATGTAATACTCCCTCCGTTTAGGTGTATAAGTCATCTTAGGTTTTTTGCTAGTTAATAGCATTCCATGCAATGAATTAACCACTACATGTCATGTTTGAAAGTCTCCAACCATTGAAAGCATGCACGGCCCACATCTCTTATTGGTTGATATGTCACGAAACAAGAAATGGGGAGGGAGTTAATGTACCGTGCCTAAGTGTTTTGGGATTATTTGGTTTTCGGTAGATGACTTACACACCTAGACGGAGGGAGTACAAAGAGAAAAAATGAATTTCAGTTAAAAGAATGACATTTCTAACAAAAATGTGAATGTGAACTACATATGTGTGCACGTGACCAGCACATACATTGTCAATACAAAATTTAATGCAAGAAATAACTTATGAGTTGCATGAATTGATGATGTGGTGCTTGCATGCATAGAGTAGAAAAACAATGTGATTTATGACTTGCATGCATGATGTGTTCTTGTGCCATAGTTGCATGTCTAGGAAAAAAGCTACTAGTGGGTTGTCCTAGCTATTTAGGAATAGAAGATGTATACATGGAAGTTGTAGGGAAACAGATGACATGTATCTCAATTCCTATGAGTAGGGATTGTAAAAGAGATGTCATTTGGTTCACATCATAGGAACTTTTCTATTGAATCTAGAGATGACATGTATCTCAATTCCTATGAGGAGGGATTAGAAAAGAGATGTCATTTGGTTCACATCATAGGAATTTTTGTATTGAATATACACTAATGTTTATTTTCGTTTGGAATTATGGGAGTATAGGAATCCATTCATATGAACCAAGTGGCTCTAAAGCAATAAAAATGATATCATGTTTATTTCCTTTGAAATGTGGAGTATATGAATCTAGTCCTATGAACCAATTGGCTCTAAAGGAAAAAATCTTATAAAAATCATATCATATAGAGTTCCTATGATATTCCGCCACACAAAAGGATGGTTGAAATTGCTCCAGGTGATACGAAGGTCTTTCTTTGTAGACTCCTCCCCCATATTTATAGTTACCTCTCGAAGATGAATGAAATGATATATATACTGGGTATTCTATATGTGCATTTTGGTACACGAAAACTCGGTAAAAGTTTGCGAGGTTCGAATTTTCAATAAAGCTATATGCAATGCATTGTGGAATGGAGGGAGGAGCATATGACAGTTGCTAACACTCACATGGAAGACTTGTGTGTAGGAGGAGTGGCTGCTCTATTAATGACATGGCAAAACTGACACTGTCGGATGCCGATCTAATGGTTCTTACGGTGTTCATCAAGAAACGGCTTGTGGTGAACGTTTGTCAGATAATGATTTACAGACACATCATTGCATTGATACGTTCCCCCTCTCTCTCACGACACACGAACCCTCATGAGTCATGACTCTCCTGAGTCCTCTCGCACCCACCGTATATCTATAGGTAGACGTCAGTACGTCACACACATATGTGCTCTTCACACCCTACCCTCGGAACTTCTAAAAAACAGAAGACATCACACACCTTTTATTTTAGCTCACACGTCACACACTTATACTATTACTCTTGTGGCGAACGTTCTTTGGGCATAGTATATTGTACTCTCACGAAGAGAAGCGGTGCACGCACACACTAGTTCTCTCACACCCACTTGTGGGTACACGTAGGAGCGCATTTTTTTGAAGCTGGTACAACAAAATCACTCCACCATATATATAAGCAGGAGCCTTAGCGCTTGCTTTACTAGGGTTCCTCTCTTTCACTCTCTCATGCTCTCCAGATCTAAGCAAGACATAGGTGGCCACACTATATCTCTCTCTACTCACGACTGTTCACAATCCAGACGGACCACCTCGACCGGGGCAGGGGTGTAGATGCATCGTTCACGCTGTCGTCGGCGGCGAGGGAGGAGACCCAACGGCTGCCCGCGCGTCCCGATCGGCGGCCGTGTCGTTCTCTCCGAGAGAGTGCCAGCTCGGGAGGGCCTCCGACCCCTTCTTCCTCCTTGCGGTATTGTGGACAAGATTCGTCCACCCAACGCCATCTTTGCCACACGCCAACGTCCCTCAGGTATATATTCCTTTGAAACCTGCCTTGCTCTACTGCCCCAGCTCCCCACGTGGCTGCGTGTGGATCTTTTTCTACTTCCGTCGGCTATTCCAAAGCCACCTAGACTTTTACTATTATTAGAAGTAAAGCTAGTTCATATAGTAGAATCTAAGAGTTGGTTCAAACAGGGAAGAAAGTGGGAAAGTTGTAGCATGAATCTAGGACTTGGTTATAAGAGGAAACGGGAGAAAGTAGTAGATACTGGCTACCCAACCGGTCTCTTGGTTGAAAAGGCGAAGAAAGCATGGTGGATGGCGAAGGGTGGGGGAAGTGGAGCTGTCTCTTGGTTGAAAAGGAAAGAAAGTGAGGGGTGTTGGGGGACAACGCAAATGAGAATGAGTAGGTCTAGATTTCCTGTGCTCACATAGGAAAATGTCGTCGAGGAGATAAAAAATGGGACAAATGCAGACATGCTGCCTGAGTGTTTGCTGCTCTCGGCAACCACATCTGCCTCACCACTTTATGCCCCTACTGTCCCTACGCCCATATCACTACCATTAATTTAAAATCACATGAAGCATTAAGCAATGCCACCTAATGTCACTATAAGTAATGGTCTAGTGCCATCGATAAATTGAAGCAATGCCACCACCATTTTATGAAGTGCTTCAGTATTGCTTTATTTCCCATGAATTGTGTTTTTGCAGTTACACTTAGATCTCACACCGCTAACATTGCTTCATCTCAGTGGAGCTGCAAAAATTTAATTGCACATTTACTGACCATGGGCCACTCTCATGACATCAATACTAATGCTATTGTTCTGCATGTTAATCTAGTGGCAATGTTGATGTGATGTGGTGCTACTTACTTAAGGGCACTTTCATAATGTCAATCTAGTGCCAATTATAACATAGTAGATGTTGTTGTTAATCATATGCCACTTCAAATATATGTCACTGTTTAAATAACTGTATTTCGTATTTGCGCAAACAGGGATGTCTGTCTCCATATCGTTTCTATCTGCGCAATCAAAAGTACACACCTCAATTTTAGTACAACTGCACAAAATGAGATGGCTATTCCTAGCTGCCGTCCTCTAACCACCAGTGTTCCAGATATTCCTACATTAGTAGTAACTAGGTAGAATGACCAACGCAATCTAAAAGAAGCTGACTCGTATGTTTTATTTCCTGATTGCAGTGCGGGGACGAGCGAAAACAACTGCATCCTAGTCCGGAATGCACTTTCTACGAGTTCATCCATGGACCGAGGACTAGCTGGCACGACTGCATAGAGGTTTTTGGGATAGGTGCGCAGACAAGAGGCATTGTGGTCTGCTTATTTCTGCAACTAGTGGTGCTTAAATTTAGTGGAATGCACAAGAATTTTAGCTGGTCTGTACACTACATGGTTTAGTTCAGCATTCCAGCTGAGAACACAATTATAATTGGTTATTATGGAATGAGAGAACCTAACCTTGGATGGTGGCAACAAGTGAAAACCAGAGTGAACTTCAGGAAATTTAAGCCTCGCGGGAGGCCCTTTGCTCAGAGAAGCCTTGCTTGTTTTTTCCTGATTTGTAAACCTTGTCACACCTTTCTCTTTGTGAACTATTATATGTTTGTTATGTTCTATGAATCATTGAGATGTATAAAATTGCTTAACTTATGCTTTTCAAGTTTTTTATGAAGCCAAGTTTAATGTGAGTATTCCACATGAACGCTGGACTAGCGTGTGAACGTTTGGAATTTACATTGTGGCCTCATTTAACTACATGAAACACTGTAACAAGATACGTAGTTGCTTATATGTCAGATAACAGATTATTGATTGTTAGCTGGTCAATAGCCTAGTGTTGAAGCGAGCTGAACCAATGTGCCGTGTTTTGCACAACTGCTTACAAGTGGGGTAGCACCAACAGTGTTTACAGGTACTTATGTATACGTCGGCGCACAGTTCTCGAACGAATACTCTATTTCATCAAACACACACTAATCGTATGATAAACCGTGACAACTTATGTCTTACCATGCCATATTCATGGAAAAACTAGTGAGGACGCATCTGTTTCGGCAAAAATTACGATGGTTCTCACATGATTCTCGGGCACACAAAAGTGGCAGCAGTTCCTATAGACGGATTCAAATAGAGTACTAGCCCCAGAGGGCTCGATAATAGGCAAGGTTCGGATAATTAGACACAGTCCAAACTACTATTAAACATTAGCTGGGGAAACTATTTCATGCCTCGATCTAATTTGGGCTAGACACAAGACGAACCTTGCAATGAACATCATCGAGGACGTCCGAAAGCAGCTCAATCCTGTGAACCTTCATGAAGATAACCTTGTGGCCTTGCCACTCATAAACTTGTTTGTGGAGGCATGCCACGTCATCTTCCTGTGTAAGCTTGGCAAGAATAGTATGCCTCACAAACGAAGGAGTAGCTCTGAACTTCTTGTGCTTCAGTACACCCTAGACAACACGCCTGACAACAGTGAGGCTGGAATACAACTCGACATCGGTATAAGCGCAAATGACTTCCAGGATCCAACATCCTAAGAACTCTATTTTCCCAGTGTGTATATTCAGGTCATACGCCTCATAGCGAGTGACATGTACAACCACACAATCCTTGTCTACATCAGGGCTCTAATTGAAATAGAAACAAATTCTGAACTACTTTCCAGTATAAGAAACACAAGTTATTTAAACCACTACGTATAGCATGGCATCAAAGCTAATAAAATTTTGCATTATTCATCACCACATACTTAGATGAAAAACCACAATTGAGATCGGCAAAGAAGAAAATCACCTTGGCCAGCTCAGCGGGGGGGGACACATCCTCGAAGGGGGAAAACTGTTCCTGCAGTGCCACGGGGGCTATAATCTCAAACGGGGCATTGACCATCTCAGTAGTGGCCGTGAGCATATCTGGGGTCAGCTCGGTGGCTGCCTCCATCTTCTTGGAGCTCTCTGTCTCGTGGGGATCAGCCTCCCGCGTATGCTCCAATATCGGCAGATCTTTTCCCGGTTCTCCACAGTCCATCATGAAACTGACGAATACTAGGAGACCACTGAAAGGAAAACACAATCGCAATGACAATGAAACAAAAAAGAGAGCGAGGATTGGTTATTGCTTTGCAGAAGTTCTTTTTTTCTCTAAATGAAAATATACCAACATCACGGATTCGCTTACCTTCCCTTCGTTGGGAGAGAAGAACAGTGGTAGATGCGAGTGTTCGCTTTCTTGAAGACGGTGAGGGAGAAGGGCATTCAACAAAGAGTGAAATGATGGTTGGTTCGTCCATCAAACTTAGACTGTGGGGAGGTGGGGTTTTGTGATACGACGGCTCGTTATTGTCGTGCTACGACCGGGGTGACTCTCCGCCTTCATACTGCCTTCTAATTTGGTGGATGGCATTTGGGCCCGTGCGCTGCATGGCCCGTATGTCGGTGAACAAAAGTAAAACTGCATTCAGTAAAGGGAGACGTTTCGATGACCTAGGAGGAGCCAGAAGCGGTAGTGTATCCACTATACTAGTAGTAATTGTTTTTCTAGGTAGTTGTAGAGTGTCTCCACTGTACTAGTAGTAATTGTTTCTCTGGGCCCAAGACAAAACAGCCCATCCACCCTAGTAAATAATAAAATCAATTCAAAAGCCCATATATTTACTTAATGAGAGGTGCTACCCACACCCAGCACACCGCCCCCAAAAAACCTTGGGTGCTCATCTTCCTCCTCAGTCCCACCCACCTCATGTCAGCTCGCTCCACTCGTACCCCCAAATTCCTCACCTCACTCCTACAGAAAACCCCAGCTCCCCTTCTTCCTCACTACTACAGAAATACCCCAGCTCCCCTTCTTCTTCACTCGCACTACAACTAGGCTTGTCATTCGTTACTCTACTCAAATCCATGAGCGCGACGCGACGCCCTCGAGGAAAATGGAGTCATATGACCCCAGCGCCAAGAAGACGAGGCTTCCGCCAGCGGCGACACCTATTGTAGATCCCGCACCCGAAAGCGCGGGGAGAAGAGGCGACCCCGCCCCCACCAGATCCCAGGAACCCATAGAATCTCGGGTGGACCGCATCAGCGATCCTCCGGACGCCATCCTTGGGGACATCATCTCGCTTCTCCCCACCAAGGATTGCTGCCGCACGCAAGTCCTCTCAATTCGGAGGCGCCCTCTATGGCGCGTTGTGCCCCTTAATCTCGACTGTCGTCAGCTATCTCTCTTCAATGATTTTGAAATCCCCAGAGCCATCATCTCCTCCCACCAGGGCTCCGTTCAAAGCCTCTGCATCCCGTCTTGCTACCTGAGCAAGCATACCACGCCCTGCATGGTGCACACCTGGCTGAAATCCCCTGAATTCACAGAACTAAAGCTCCTTGAGTTCTACTATTCCCCTGGAAATCACCTACCAGATCCCGAATGCCATGTACTTGTGCCCTCAGCACCAATGTCCATCTCGCGGTTTTCCTCCTCTCTCCACACCGCCACCTTTGCGCTGTGCTACCTACCAGACAACCTAGTACTAAACCTTCGACTCTCATTTCTCAAGAAACATTCACTTATGCGGGTTCGTATATCGGAGGCCTCATTTCACAGCATCATCCACTCTAGTTGCCTTGCCCTGGAGTGCTTGGTGCTTGTTTTTACAGTTAGAATCGGTTGTTTCCAAATAAAGTCGCCTAACCTTGTAAGAATTGGAATTTATTTTGACGGAAGGCAACTCATCATCCAAGATGCCCCTTCACTTCAAAGGTTGATCCTTGATTCTACTTATTCACCGTCACCTCTGCACCTAAACTGGAGACCTTGGGTGTAATACATGATCTTTGTGCTCATTTCAATATAGTGTTTGGCTCCACAGTTCTTCAGGTACTTTATATTATCATCTACACTTGTAACCATAAGCTGCATTTTAAATTTCTGCGCATAAGTTATATATCATCTCGGAGTACACATCTTGTACTAATATTATGTTCTATGCTCAATGAAGAGTTTTGTAACGCCCTCGATGCGGCTATATCTCCTACGTGTCGAAGCACGACTTAGAGGCATAACCGCATTGAAAGCAATGTCGCAAGTAAGGTAATCTTCACAACAACCCATGTAAATAGATAAAAGGGGTAAAGGTACATAGTTGGCTTACACTATTGATATCCCAACAATAAACAATGTTCCAACAAGGAACGATCTCCAATCTTCACCTGCAACTAGCGACGCTATAAGAGGGGTTGAGCAAAGCGGTAACATAGCCAATCAACGGTTTACTAGGACATGGTTGGTTAGAGGTTTGACATGGCAACTTGGGAGGCATGATAAGCAAGTGGTAGGCATCGTAGCATAGGCATAGCAAAAGAGCGAGCATCTAGCAAGCAAAGATAGAAGTGATTTCAAGGGTATGATCATCTTGCCTGCAAAGTTGTCAGAGTTGACTTGATCCTCGTAAGCGAACTCAACAGGCTCCTCGTTAGCGAACTCGTCTCCCGGCTCTACCCAAACAAGACAAACAAGCAAAAGGAACACAATCAACCATGTGCAATGCTCAAACAACATGATGCAAACATGGTATGCTATGTGGGATGCGATATGTGATGCATATGCAAGATTTGACAAGGAATGATTGAACATGGCCTCAACATGGAAATCCAAGAGTGCCACTAGAATGGCGAGGTGATTTCGGTTGAAATCGATATAAAGATCACCGGAATCGGATGCACGGTTTGGAAATGGCAAGCAAAACAAATATGGCACCTGTCTGCGATAATCAGCAAGTGACCAACTAAATGCATCAAGATAAATATGCTACAGCACTCAAACATGACAAAAAAATACATGGCAGGGATCCACTCATGATTCTTCACAAAAGATGAACACTGAGCTACGGCTAATCCATCCATTAACAGGTTCAAACAAGCATGGCAAAAATGCAAATGATAACAGATTTCAGACTTTGTGAAATTAACACAAGTCTGGAATTTATCATCAGGAAGCACACTTTAGAGCATGAAAAGTACAAGCTACAGGAACTTAACATGGCAAATCAAGGCATGGCATGAAGCTACTCAAAGCACTTAACAAAAGTCACTTAGTGACCTTGAGCCAAAAGGGATCATAAAATACAATTGCAAGCATGTGAACATGGCAAAAACATAAACAGATCTCAGACTTAGTGAAAAACTGGAGCATGCAAATCAGTTAACGAGTAGGCATGTTTACGAGCTCGATGCACTCACTACGGAGAATGGCATGACAAACTAAGCATACACCCATCAATAATACATATCATAGAAGCTATACATGGTAAGAACAACAACATAACATGCACGGATCAAGAACAACATCCTCGGCAAAATCGCTAACAAGTCAACAATCTGCCAGGATTCACGATATAGCAAAAGTAGAGCTCGATTGACTCAAGCTATGGTGCTCCATAAATGCAAACAAAGACATGGATGGATAGATCACCACAATGTTAACAAAACATCCTTACTTATCATCCTCAAAAGAGGCACGTATCACTAGGAAACAACATGAACATATGGCATACCGACAAAAACAGAACAAGGACTTAGTGAAATTCTAAGTCCCTGAAATCAGCATTACCGATTACGCTACTTTGCAAGCTTGTGCTAGTCACCACAAATATCACCAAAAAATACATGGTAAGCACCTCTGTAAAGATGGCATGGCATATAACAGAACTCATGTAGAGCTCAGGAGCATATCATGCACACATTAATCATGGCAAAAATGACAAATAGTTATTTGATGCAGCAGATCTAACAAATTTATCACATAGCCCTCTTCCAACAGCATTTCGGGCATCAAAATGAGCTCCAATGAAAATGATGCAATGAGATGAAACGATGTACTCGTTGAGGCGAACATTTTGATATGCTACACGCGCAAATCGGAGCTACAGATGCAGAGATACGACATGCCAAAGTTTGCAAAATAATTAGGGTTTGAGGGGAAGAAGTCAACCGAGATCTAGATCCAGATCGGGATCCGGGTACTGTTCACGCACTGTAGCAGCTCGAGGTCGCTGGAGCTAAAAGACGTCGCCGGACTTGGGGCTCGCCAGAGGAGAGGCGGCCGGAGATGGGGGTCGCCGGAGCTTGGCTGGCCGGATCCAAAGCTTGGAGAGGAGGAGGCCGGCCGGTCGGCAAGGTCGCCGCGGTGGGGCGGCTCGGCCCCGGCCGCAGGGCGGCGGCCGGAGTCAAGGCGCGGCTGGGGCGGCGAAATGGCGAGGTCGCCGGCGATGGCGCGCGGCGGCCGGAGCAGGGAGGCAGGCGGCGCTCGGCGGCGCGCGGGAAGACGAAGGCGGGCGCGGGTGGCGCGGCTTCGGGCCGGGAGGGCCCCGCCTGGGCCCGGGCGGGCCTGCGCGGGTGAGGCGGCGATGTGGTACCCCCGGGACAGGTGGCGGCTCCGGGTTGGACGGCGGAGGCGGCGGACGTGTCCGGTTGCGGCCGGACATGTCCGATAGCACGCGAGGTGATTTTCTAGGGTTTCGCCCGGGATTTGGAATGTGGGGATCTATATATAGGGGTAGAGGGAGCTAGGAAGCTCCAAATGGAGTGCGGTTTTTGTCCACGCGATCGTGATCGAACGCTCTAGATGATGGAAGGGTCTTTGGTGGGTTTTGGGCCAAATTGGAAGGGTGTTGGGCTGCAACACAAACGAGGCCTTCTCGGTCCCTCGGTTAACCGTTGGAGTATCAAACGAAGTCCAAATGGCACGAAACTTGACAGGCGGTCTACCGGTAGTAAACCAAGGCCACATGACAAGTCTCGGTCCAATACGGAAATGTTTAACCCCCACACACGAAAAGAGGTAGAAAGGGGCACCGGAGGAGATAGGAGCGCCGGAATGCAAAACGGACAACGGGGAAAATGCTCGGATGCATGAGACGAACACATATGCAAATGCAATGCACATGATGACATGATATGAGATGCATGACACAGACAACAACACACGGAGGCAAAAACCCGAACCCGAGGAAAATAAAATAACTTAGGCCGGAAACGGCAAGAGTTGGAGTACAGATAAGGTAAATTACATCCAGGGTGTTACAAGTTTCTCCATGGATAGCCTATCAATGGTGCTAAATTCTGTCGAGATCTTATATATCCAAATGAATAGTTTTGATCTGAACAAGATTATTGGCTTGCTTCAATGCTTTCCATGTCTGGAGAAGTTGTAAATAAAGGTGATTATTTCACACACATTGGAAGCCTGCATATGGTGTACTAGAATTAACCGTTCAGGTGTTGCTCTTTCGACACTCTTTTTTTAGACCTTAACTATTTTCAATCTTCATGTCTATTTAGGCAACTGGACGGGGTAAGAAAGTTATAACCAATCGGTGGATTCGTAAGCACCGGGATTTTCACACTTCTCATGACATTCGATTGAAGACAAAATAACGCTAGAATGATATGTAGCCAACCATGCAAACACTAGATTTGTCACATTGTTCCTGCTGAATGTGAGGTTACTATTGTCCATCAGGCTTAAGTTTATCAGCAGCATGATTTTTACGAATGGGTATGTCAAAGAGCAGTAAAAGAAGTTTCAGGTGGGCAAAATAAGTTTTGAACGTGTCGGGCTTCTATTTACGACATATTGTGGTCATAATCCAGTAAATTTTACGACCCAGGATGTTCATTCTATGGACTTGACCGATCCATTTGACTGTGACTGCCGAAAACAATGCTAGAGTTAGATGTTGTTGCCCTTTTCAACCTGGGTTTTGTCTAAACCTGATGAACAATTAACCCTCGTGCTTTTGTACAGTTTGTAAGCTCGAGTTAGATGTTCTTGCCCTTTTCAACTCATATGTGACTGTTATATTTTCTTTGAAACAAGGCAAATGGCTTGTCATTTCTTTAATTTAGAGAGAAATATTGTAACAAATCCCAACCAAGGGAAATAACATCACTCTCACTGGCTGCTTGAGCTCACTGTGCATTACAAAAGCCAAGTGATTAGCCCCCACCAGCACCCACAAACTTATTTTGAACTAGCGCACCAAATGGGCTGTAAATTTTCATAGGAAAGGCTGCATGACCATGACAGATTTGGATTCTGACATTTGGGACCCATGAGGAAATAGCCTATCCAAGGTGGTGTCGACTTACTAGCAGTCAACAAACGATTCTGCCTACTAGCCATTGGATTGACATCCAACATCTATCATGTATCTTCTATCTCTTGTGTACTTCCTCCAGCCGCCCAATCCAAACCACCCCGTCGGCTCCGCCTGCTCCTGCCTCCCATGGCTGGCTGTGCCTCCGCCGCCCTACAGTACCCTCCAACATTGGCCAGTCCCTCCCTCTATTCCTCCACACATCCTGTTATTCTTTGGCGATGTCAGCCCCAACACACACCCGCACCTGAACCAGTCAACCGTCGTACTCCCCTCCGGCTGCGACTGGACCGGCGCATCTTCTATGGCTCATGTTCGTTCCGTCTGAGGCCTCGTCGTCGTCCTCCGCCTTGGTTCACTCGTCGTGCGCGGTGCGCCGCCCTCTTGTGTTGTCAACGTCGTCAACAACCGAGAGGAACAAGGAGATGAATGTACGTGGAGAGGATGACAGTAGGGACCCACCAGTGTCATGGCAGTACGCAAGCAAGTGCCTCGTTATTACAAGCCCAAAAAATGGTTCCTCCTAATGGTTGGACATCTGGAGCTCACGCCATTATCAATGTAGTCAATAAATGAGAGAATTACACAGCGAGCGGCTGAAACCAGGGACCCAGCAGGTCGCGCAGTTGTTATTTTTTGAGGAACAAGCAATTGTTATTTATACTAGTTTTAGCGACAGATCAGGGTAACAACGGGGCTGTGCGGGGGTTGTGGCCCATCTAGTCAGGGTTTTATTTATGTTTACCACATCATGAGCCCAGTTGTGTTTTTTTCTTGCTGAAAATGGCTAGCCCAGTTATATTTTTTTTAAAGAAATACCCAAACGAGGCCTACTTGCTTTATCAGCCCTGATGGGCTGCAAATCTTTCAAGACGAGGAGAGTTTCATTCGGTTTGCCCAGAAATGGGATGTACATTTTTAGAACACATCAAACCGGGAATTAGTTTCATTTTTTTTCATTACATGATTTTACATTCCATTGATTTTTATGGGTGGACAATTATTTGGATTTTATATTTATATAAATTATTTTTCAAAATAGTTTGATTGTGACTTGATATTTCGGGATTAAAAACAATACCGCACCAAAATATGCAAAATTTTGTATAATTTTTAACCGTGGCCACAATATGGGGTGTAATGCTAACAAAAAGAAGATGGGCTCCAAAAAATTCTTAAGATTTGGCAAATGGGTAGTAAATTATTAGAAATAATGGCAGATGGGCTATATGTTGTTTTCCACAGATTTGAGGCTGACTTGTGCGCCTACTATAGGTTGACACGTATGCTTTCCTAAAAAAAGGTTGACGCACGCGCAATGCCATGTCAACTTAGTCAACACACGAGAGCAGTGACTGTTGGATGTCCATCCAACGGCCATCGTGCTTCCTCAATCTCCGCTCTTCCTGCTCCAGCCGCTCAAACTAGCGCCGACGGGACTGCCTGCTCCCTCCTCTCGTGGCCGGCTATGCTGTCGCGCAGGCCTCACCGCCCCATCGTACTCCCATCGCTGGCCTAGCCATCCCTCTACTCACCCACACCTGTTGTTATCTCCGGCGACGGTAGACGAACCAGTAAACCCTCGTACTCCCCTTCGCGTGGGAAACAACTGCCGAGTCTTCCCTGGCTCTGTGTCGTTCCCTTCCTAGGCCTCGCCGTCGTCCACCGCCCTGGTGCTCTCGGCGCAGCATGGTCAACGCGGTCAACGAACGACATCCATCGGAAGTGGTCTGTATGTGGAGAGGCTGACAGCTGGGTCCTTGGCCACATGCAAGGAAATGCCTCCTTATTATGCGCAAAATAATGATTCCTCCACGTGACAGCTGGGACCTACCAGAAGGGCCTCTGTATTTCGTGAAAAAACGTTCGCCCCGCTGACAAGTCAGACCCACTAGTTATATCTTCGCATGCAATGAAGTGCCTCCTTATTGCGCACAAAAAAATGAATACCCCCTATTAGCTGGGACCCACCATAGTGGGAGGCTGACTTGTGGGCGTACTAAGTTGACGGGGACGGGGGGCTTTGTCAACTTGGTCAATATGAACGATTCTAGCTCCAGTGACCGTACGATGTCCATCCAACGGCCGTAATGCTTCTTCAACCTCTAGTCTTCTTGCTCCAGCCGCCCAAACCAGCGCCGGTTGTCCCACGTGCTCTTGCCTCCCGTGGCAATTGTGATGCCGCGAAGGCCTCACCACCCCTACTACTCCCACCGCTGGCCAGGTCATCCACTCACCCACACCACCTGTTATTCTGCGTCGACGACAACCTCACACCGCAGCCGAACCACTCAAGCCTCGTACTCCTCTCCGCATGGGCTTCCACTGCCGCGTCTTCCCCGGCTCCGCGTCATCCCGTTCCAAGGCCTCACCGTCGTCCACCGCCGTGGTGCTCTCGGCGCGGCGTGGTCAACATGGTCAAGGAACGACTTCCATCGAAAGAGTACTGTACGTGGAGAGGCTGACAGCCGGGTCCATGGCGCTGCAAGGAAGTACCTCCTTATTACGCAGAAAATAATGATTCATCTACCTGATAGCAAGGACCCACCGGACGAGCCACCGTATTTCGCGAAAAAAAACGTTTCCCCCCGACTGCTGGGACCCACCAGCTACATGTTCGCACACAAGGAAGTGCATCCATATTACAGGCAAAAAATGATTCGCCCCCTGACTGCTGGGACCCACCAGCTATATCTTTGCAAGCAAGGAAGTGCCAAACAATCGGGACCCACCTGGTCGAAGCGTACGTACTGTTGTCATTCTGGTCACGAACGTGTATGTACATATTGGTAGATCGGTCTGTCTGCAACCTGTAGCGATGAACCGTGGGAGTGTAAGGAAGGACATGTGTCATAGTAGAGACGCGCACATGCCATAGTAGAGGCGCGCACGTAGCATGTCATGCAGTCCCGTTAATATCATGTACACGTACGTACATCGGCCAGGTTGCAAGAAAGTAAATACAGCCACGTACTTACATATGGGCAGAGTCTCGAATGCCTACTCGCGCATACATGCGGCCAGGTCTCGTGTACATGGTTGGGTCGGAATGGAGAAACTGCATCGTCGTGTTCATCAGGAGGCAACGAAATACGTCGTGTTCATCGGGAGCCAACCGTCTTGGGCGGAACAGCCAATCGAAATGAGGCCTGGCATACCGCGGAACAGAGGAAACGGCATTGAGTTCGACCGGCCACGCATCGACCAGATCATGGATTCCACCTCCGGTTGCAACCTGCTTTCCTTGTTGGATGCCTACTCCAGGTACCACCAGATTTTCATGTCCAAAGAAGATGAAGAGAAGACCGCGTTTATAACCCCATGTGGCACATACTACTTTGTATGGATGCCCTTTGGGTTAACAAGCGCGGGATGCACTTTCACAAGGGCAGTACAGAGTGGCTTTGAGTCTCAGCTGCATAGAAATATTGAAGCCTTGGAAGGTACCATTGCCAGTGGTCAATACTAAGAACAAGTCAACTCTCATTCAGGACTTGGAAGATACCTTTGCCAGTCTGCGCAAGATAAACTTGAAGCTAAATCTAGAGTAGTGTGTGTTTGGCGTTCCTTCCGGCAAGCTACTTGGCTTTTTTGTGTCCCATTGGGGGATAGAGGCCAACCCTGACAAGATAAAGGCGATTGAGAAGATTCAAGCACCCAAGACAGTCAAAGATGTGAGGCGTTTGACTAGATGTGTTACCATGCTAAGAAGGTTCATTTCCAAGTCTGCCGAGCGTGCCCTACCATTATTCAAAGTCTTGAAGAAGGCAGGGCCCATGGCGTGGACCCCGGAGGCAGACGTTGCGCTACAAGATTTGAAGACCTACCTTTCCTATATTCCCACCTTAGTCGCTCCTAAACCACAAGAGCTGTTGTTGCTATATTTAGCGGCGACCAATCAAGTGGTTAGTGTAGTGCTGGTGGCACAGCGGGAGGTCGTAGCTAGTGCAATTGCTAGGGTTCATTTAGAGCCCAATGCCTCGCTCGGGTTCAGTTAGAGCGCAATGCCTCGCACACACACGCGTATGTGTACAAGGGAAACGCGCATCGCTCAGCCCCCGACCACCCACCGTAACTGGGAACTCCCCGATATTTTCCTCGCCCTCGCTTCTACCATGGTTTTTTCCGTCATGGACGGCCCAAAGAATGTCATGCAACTGCATCTCTGGCCCACCCAGGACGAAAATCCCATTTTCTGTCATGAATTTTTGTCATAGAAGTAGGAGCCCACCACATCTATGATGATACCGGGTTTTGTCACAACTATCGTCCTAGAAGTGTCATAAGCATGACAAAAAAATTTCGTTCGGCCCAAAATGTCATGGATGTGTCTTTTTTTTGTAGTGTTGCCAACCATCTGACATCCCCGGTGTTCCTAGGGAGGTAATCAAGCACCACCTTGTTGTCTGCCCACATGCTAGGCCCGTCAAAAAGAAGGTCAGAAAGCAAGCTTTGAAGTGGCTGTAGTTTATTGTCGAAGAGATCAAGAAACTTGAGGCAGCTGGTTTGGTAAGAGGGGTATTGCATCCTACTTGGTTGGCAAATCCAGTGGTAGTGCCAAGGTGAATGGGAAATGGAGTCTTTGCATAGATTTCACAGATGTGAACAAAGTGTGCCCAAAGGACCCATTCCCCTTGCCACGCATCGACCAGATCATGGATTCCACCTCCGGTTGCGACCTGCTTTCCTTGTTGGATGCCTACTCCAGGTACCACCGGATTTTCATGTCCAAAGAAGATGAAGAGAAGACCGCGTTTATAACCCCATGTGGCACATACTACTTTGTATGGATGCCCTTTGGGTTAACAAGCGCGGGATGCACTTTCACAAGGGCAGTACAGATTGGCTTTGAGTCTCAGCTGCATAGAAATATTGAAGCCTTGGAAGATACCATTGCCAGTGGTCAATACTAAGAACAAGTCAACTCTCATTCAGGACTTGGAAGATACCTTTGCCAGTCTGCGCAAGATAAACTTGAAGCTAAATCTAGAGTAGTGTGTGTTTGGCGTTCCTTCCGGCAAGCTACTTGGCTTTTTTGTGTCCCATTGGGGGATAGAGGCCAACCCTGACAAGATAAAGGCGATTGAGAAGATTCAAGCACCCAAGACAGTCAAAGATGTGAGGCGTTTGACTAGATGTGTTACCGCGCTAAGAAGGTTCATTTCCAAGTCTGTCGAGCATGCCCTACCATTATTCAAAGTCTTGAAGAAGGCAGGGCCCATGGCGTGGACCCTGGAGGCAGACGTTGCGCTACAAGATTTGAAGACCTACCTTTCCTACATTCCCACCTTAGTCGCTCCTAAACCACAAGAGCTGTTGTTGCTATATTTAGCGGCGACCAATCAAGTGGTTAGTGTAGTGCTGGTGGCACAGCGGGAGGTGGATGGAGCAGCAGCTGCAACCACCACCCCCTAAAGCGAGGAAAGTGGATTCATCCCGGCAAGGTCAGTTGTAGATCAAAACAAGGAAGAGCGGGGTGATAGAGACAATTGCCAGATCGCGACAAGGAAGAAGGTGGTGCAGCGGCGAGTGTAGTTCGTCAGCTCCCTGCTGCAGGGGGCTAGGTTAAGGTACCCTGGCATGCAAAAGTTGATTTTTGGCCTCATCATGGCCTCAAGGAAACTGCGCCACTACTTCTAATCAATGTTCAAGAAATCGTTAACTGGTAGCTGCTTAGTCAGTTTAGGAGTAGCGATTAATTGGTAAATTGGCATATTAACTGGATTAATCGGTCGACCATTAATCGGTAGATTGAATAGGAACTTGCCAATATATATCTAGACTTTTTGTGTTTATACCATACTCTCATTCTCCCAGCTATGTAGAATACCAAAACATATGCTTCCATAGACATATGACAAGCATATAGAGGAGGTAAAATTATTAATCCTAGCTATTAAGGAGTGGGATGGGGCTTGAAGGGGTTACGAGCCAAAAATTGGGGCTTTGTTTGCCCACCCATTAATGCGACAACAGGGATTAATCAGCATGACAACTGATTAATCGGTCTAACCGGCCAATTAATCGGCCTGACAAGTTAACGCGACAAATAAGTGTTATTCGATTTGGCCATGCTATGAGTAGCGATTAACTGGCCCATTAACTGATTAATCGGGTGAATTCTTGAAGAGTGCTTCTAACCCCATAAGATCACAGTAGTCACCCGCTTCCCCTTGCAATGCATACTGAGGAATCCCGAGGCCACTGGTAGGATAATGGAGTGGGCTTTGGAGTTGTCCAGCTTTGGTTTGAAGTTTGAGAGCACATCAACCATTCAGAGCAGAGCACTAGTAGAGTTCATTGCAGAGTGGACGCCTACCCCTGACGAAGAAGTGTTGGAGACAATTACCCCCAGCGAGGAAGCACCCCAAGAATGGATCATGTCTTTCGATGGTGCCTTCCCCCTATAGGGTTCTGGACCTGGCATGCTTCTCGTTGCTCCCACTGGGGAGCACCTCAACACGTGGTTCAAATGCATTTCCCCCGGGAGAAGGCTACCAACAATACTCCATAGTATGAAGGACTCCTTGTCGGGCTCATGATCGCAACAGAGTTGGGAATCGAGAAGTTGATCATTCGCGGAGATTCATAACTGGTGGTAAGGCAAGTAAACAAGGATTATCAAAGCCCATGGATGGAGGCATACATAGAGGAAGTGATGAAGTTGGAGGAGCGCTTTTATGGATTACAAATAGAGCACGTACCACGTGCGGAAAACAACATTGATGATCATATATCAAAGTGCGTTGCGCCAAACACTCCCTGTGGAACGAGTGACTTTTGTTCTCCATCTCACTCAACCCTCCGTATCCCCGACAACAATGGCCATCAAGAGGAGGAAACTGGACTTCGGAAATCCTCTCCCGAAAGAGCTTCCCAAAGCCCCCGGCAGAGAGCTTGGCCGAAATGACTCCCCTTCAATCGGTGAGCTGCACTCTCCCACCAAACTACTATTCTTTGCGGTCGAGGCATGCGCCCCCATCAATGAGGAGGTGCCGCTAGTCCTTGTTGTCAAGCCTCAGGCTCCAACTTGGGCGCGACACATAGTTCATTTCCTCCAAACAAGAGAACTCCCCGAAGAACAAGAAGAAGCTGAAAGAGTATCCTAGAGGGCCAGTATGTATTAGTTCGTGAACAACACACTATATAGAAGAAGGCCCAACGGTGTGAAATTGAAGTGCATTTGCCGGGAAGAAGGAAAGGAACTATTGACGAAGATACACCAGGGTATGTGTGGCTCCCACATTGGATCAAGGGCCCTGGTTGGAATAACTTTCCGGCAAGGTTTCTACTGGCCCACATCCCTCCAAGATGCAATCGAGCTAGTCACCAAGTGTGAAGCCTGCCAGTTCCATTCCAAGAATATCCATCAGCCTGCTCAAGCTCTTCAAACGATTCCTTTGTCATGGCCATTTTCGGTCTAGGGGCTCGGCATCTTGGGCCCCTTCCCCTATGCTACCGGGGGCTTTGAATACTTGTTTGTCGCAGTCGACAAGTTTACAAAGTGGACGAAAGTGGAGCCCGTGAAGAAGGTGACTGCACAGTCAGCTATCAAGTTCTTGAAATGATTGGTCTGCCATTTCCGAGTACCCGCCAGAGTCATCACTGACAATGGCACCCAATTCACAGGCCGCGCCTTCATGCAATACATTCATGCCCTTGAAAGCAAGGTTTCATTTGCCTCTATTGCCCATCCCAGAAGCAATGGACAAGCTAAGAGGGCAGATGCCAGAGTGCTACGAGGACTCAAAACAAGAACATTTGATAAATTGCAGAAGTGTGGCAGGCGATGGATCAACGAGCTGCCGGTCGTTCTTTGGTACCTCCGCATGACACCAGATTGAGCTACCGACAAGGCTCTCTTCTCCCTAGTCTATGGGGCAGAAGCAGTGATCCCCATGGAACTCATATTCGGATCACCTCGGGTGCTTGCCTATGTGTAACATCCCAAATTTTCAATTTGGAATGTTATACATAGGTCATTCATGCATATCATATTTTATTGCATTTCGTTTTGCAATCCTCGAAAATCCCAAGAAACTCAAGGACCCACCGAGAGAGTTGGGGATTTCATGTTCTTCATATTTGAATTTTATCAAATATTGAGGCAAGGATCATTTTGGTTTTAATAATTTTTCTCTCCGAAAATATTTCATATTAAAATATATGAGAGGAGATAATATGAATTCTCCAAAAATAAGTGAAATATTGGAGGAAAAATATTAAAATCAAACGAATAAATTTTATTTGGATTTTATTGCAATTTTTTAGGAATTAGGAAAAAATATGCATTTTTGAAAATTGCATTACAGGCCCAAATAAATGTTCACTTTGTCCGGAATATTACTAGAGGACCGTGAAAATTTATTTCCTGAATTTTGGAGTCCGTTTAGTATTTATTTTATTTGTTTTTCCGCGTCAGGTTTTTTTAAAAAAAAGAGCACCGACCTAACGGGCCGTGCCCGACTAGGACTCCGCTCGACCAGATTTTTAAGGGAGGCCCGAGGCCCGCGAAGCCACCAGCCCCGCCCGAACCCTAACGCTGCCTCCCGCCGCGCCGCTTCCCGCCGCTGCCGACCCCGCCTGCCGCCGCCGGAGCCACTGCCAGCCGCCCGCCGCTGCCGATCCCGCCGACGCCGAGGTAGCCGCTGCCGCTGTGCAGGTTTCTCGGGAAAACCATTGGTTTTTTTTTGAAAACCCTAGATCTAGTTTTTTAAAATAGATCAGTTGGTTCATTTTTCTGTCGGTTTATTTATTTAGCAGATGTTCATCCGTATGTTCGTTTTAACGAACGTTGTTCGTCGGTTTTTCTTTTTCCAGGGTTTTTCCACGATTATTACCGATCGCGATTTCTGCCCTAATCTTTGATTTAGTATATCTTTTCGCTCGTTTATCCAAATCAGGTGAAACAAGTGCCTAGATCTTCGTCTCGAAGCCCTCTTTCTGTTAAACCAACTTGAACAAGATTTTGGTACTGTAAAATTTGACTTTAGTCCAGATTAGTAATCGGGTCTTGTTTCTTTCGCAGTTTGATTTTCGTTGCTCCATTGGATTTTATTCTTTTTGCAAACCGGAGTTCTTCAGTTGAACTTCCTGGTTAGATCTTCTTATTTGAGTTTTAACCGTGCATCTTTGCTTGATTGCTTATGTATGTTATTGTTTGTTTGCGATAGAGTACCCGGAGTCCGAAGCGTGCTACTACGAGTTACTAGGTTTTGCAGAACGTCAGCAAGGCAAGTAACACATTGATCATACTCTTTCATACCCAGTTTTTATGCATAGTTACAATCCTCAAACACTGCATGCTTAGTATGTGGTTAACATGTGGGTATTGGGAAGTAGTTGATGAGGTAGAACCTATTACCTGTTTCATTATCAAACCCTTGGGAGTTACTTCTACGTTATGCTTATATTGTTACGCTATGCTAGTAGACGTGGATTGGGTTTGAGTGTATCCATGACTGATGTGAGAGTTTAATTAATGGTTAAATTCTAAGGTGGCAACTTTAATACACATCTGGGTAGATTGTTGGTTTTTGGCACCTGGGGTTATACCAGTGTTTTCCTAGGAGATCCCGAGGTTATACCGTGTGATCCTCCTATGGTCTGTCACCCAGGCTCAAAGGGATCATAAGATTATTCATGCTAGAAACTTCCGTGTGCAGCCATATTATGGGCTCTAGCATAGTTGAGTAGGTTGCATGACCTCTTCCAGTGGTAGGCTAGCAGATGTAGGGGATGTAGGTTGGTACTGTCTACCCGAGGTTAGAGTTAATGCTTCTGAAAGACTGTGTCTCGGTCATCCGTTTCTCAAACACCGTGTAGTGCGAGAAATCCAACGGAGGAGATCGAGTCTTGTGGGGAAAAGTGTGCAAACCTCTGCAGAGTGTACAAACTAATCATGGTTAACCGTGTCCCCAGTTGTGGACAACTTGAGTATCTAGTTCTTGGATTATCATATGGATCTCATCACTATAAATTAATTGTTGGGTTGATAATTAATTTTAATTGGGATTGAGATGGGGGTACCATTCTCAATGTTTCAACCACCATGATAGTTAAATAAAGTATATTCCTTTGTTGTAGCGAAAAATTGGCTTTTCGCAAAAACATTATAACCATAGATCCTCCACCAGCCAAATATGCATGTAGTGATAGCATTTACCCGTTCATTGCTCTACTGTGTTATATTGCCAGCATATTCCATGTGTTGACCCGTTTTCGGGCTGCAACATATCATGTTGCAGACTTTTCAGACGAGGAGTAAGATGTGATAGGTCATTTGTCATGCACTCAGCTATGCCGTTGGAGTTGATGGACTCACTTTATCTTCCAAGTTTTCCGATGTTATCTTATTTAGATGGACTTAATCCATATTTATTGTAATAAGTTCTCTCTTGAGACATTCGATGTAATAAGTGTGTGATTGCTACTCTGTTATAAATCCTTCGAGTACTATGTGTGTCAGCATTACCGATCTAGGGATGACACTGAACACAGAGACTTGACCATCTGAGGTCGGGTCGCTACAAGATGGTATCAGAGCCCACGCTGTCTGTAGGACACGACCACTAAGATGAGCCATAGATCACTCTTATCTACTCATTTCTGACTCCTCTCCATTTTCTACTCTTTAGGATGGCCGACTCAAGGAACAAGTTTGCACAACCGGATGAAGACACCCCTTTTGGACGACACTTGAAGGAAGTCACTAGGTACATGGACATCGGAATACCAAGATTCACCTAGACCTACACCGCCACTTTACTAGAAGAGGAGCTTAAGTCTACACGCGATGGATATGAGGAGGAAATGATGATACTTGTGGAGAAGAATGACGACATGACCAGGAAGCTAGGAGTTTTCATGGGAGACCCTACTCCAGGAGGAGAAGACGACGAACCCAATGAAATTCGTTCTGAAGACTACATCATCATCGACGACACCGACTCCGACCCCGACGATACTGATGATGATTATGAAGATGAAGCTGGAGAAGATATCATGGAGTCTTCCATCGATCAAAATTTCTAGTAGACCACCATATGATCAGTAGTGTTTCCCCATGTATATAGAATAGTCAGAGCACTGTAACGATAGTCAGATCGATTGTATGCCCTTGCTTGATTGATTGAGTGATATGATATGATTGTGTTTGTCTCATGTGCATATGGGTAGTGCTTTTCTCCTTAGACCTCATTCTATTCTAATCTCTCCCCTCTAAAAACCCATCAGATGCCTCCGAGATGTGACCCCGGTTTCGCTTTCCCACCGGAGCTCACTCAGTTGATCCAGCAGCAGAATACACTGATGCAGTTGCTAGTTCAGAATCAGGGCAGCAACAACAACAACAACAATAACAACAACCCACCGCCACCCCCTCCAGTTGACAACTTAGCCCGCTTTCTGAGGTTACCCCCGCCGGTGTTTTCCAGTAGCACCGAGCCCATAGTTGCGGATGATTGGCTACGTAGGATTGGAAGGAAGTTAACCATTGCCGGTTGCACAGATGCTGAGAAGGTGTGTTTTGCTGCAAACCAATTGGATGGACCCGCAGCCGCATGGTGGGAGAATTACACAGCCACTTTTCCCATAGCCAATGTTACTTGGGAGCAGTTTCAGCAAGCTTTCCGCACAGCCCATGTCTCAACTGGAGCTATGAGCATGAAGAAGCATGAGTTTCGCAACTTGCGTCAGGGAAATCATACTGTGGCCCAGTACGTAGATTATTTTAGTAAGCTATCTCGTTATGCCCCTGATGATGTGGCCACAGATGCCGCGAAGCAAGAGAATTTTATGGAAGGGCTTAATGATGAGATGAGCATGCAGTTGATAGTGGCAACATTTAACAACTACCAGGAGCTGGTAGACAAGGCTCTTATGATTGAAGGAAAGCAGGAGCAGATTGAGAGCCGCAAGAGGAAGTATGGACAAGGAAAGTACAATTCTGGAGCTTAGCAGAAGCCTCGTGCTACCTCTTGAGCACTGTGTTGGTATTCCCTTGAAGAGGAAAGGGTGATGCAGTAAAGTAGAGTCAGTATTTCCCTCAGTTTTTGAGAACCAAGGTATCAATCCAGTAGGAGATCACGCTCGAGTCCCACGCACCTACACAAACAAATAAGAACCTCGCAACCAATGCGATAAAGGGGTTGTCAATCCCTTCACGGTCACTTACGAGAGTGAGATCTGATAGATATGATAAGATAATATTTTTGGTATTTTTATGATAAAGAGAAATAAAGATGCAATGTAAAATAAACGGCAATAGAAATAGCTAAGTGTTGGAAGATTAATATGATGGAAGATAGACCCGGGGGCCATAGGTTTCACTAGTGGCTTCTCTCAAGAGCATAAGTATTACGGTGGGTAAACGAATTACTGTCAAGCAATTGATATAATTGAGCATAGTCATGAGAATATCTAGGTAAGATCATGTATATAGGCATCACGTCCGCGACAAGTAGACCGAAACGATTCTGCATCTACTACTATTACTCCACACATCGACCGCTATCCAGCATGCATCAAGAGTATTAAGTTCATAAGAATAGAGTAATGCTTTAAGTAAGATGACATGATGTAGAGGGATAAACTCATGCAATATGATATAAACCCCATCTTTTTATCCTCGATGGCAACAATACAATACGTGTCGTTTCCCTTTCTGTCACTGGGATCGAGCACCGCAAGATTGAACCCAAAGCTAAGCACTTCTCCCATTGCAAGAAAGATCAATCTAGTAGGCCAAACCAAACTGATAATTCGAAGAGACTTGCAAAGATAAACCAATCATACATAAAAGAAATCAGAGAAGAATCAAATATTGTTCATAGATAAACTTGATCATAAACCCACAATTCATCGGATCTCGACAAACACACCGCAAAAGAAGATTACATCGAATAGATCTCCAAGAAGATCGAGGAGAAATTTGTATTGAGATCCAAAGAGAGAGAATAAGCCATCTAGCTATTAACTATGGACCCAAAGGTCTGAAGTAAACTACTCACACATCACCGGAGAGGCCATGGAGTTGATGTAGAGGCCCTCTGTGATCAATGCCCCCTCCAGCGGAGCTCCGGAAAAGGCCCCAAGATGGGATCTCTCGGGTACAAAAGGTTGCGGCAGTGGAATTAGGTTTTCGTGGTGCTCCTGGATGTTTGGGGGTATGGGGATATATATAGGAGGAAGAAGTACGTCGGTGGAGCAATCAGGGGCCCACGAGGGTGGAGGGCGTGCCTAGGGGGGTAGGAGCGCCCCCTGCCTCATGCCCTCCTCAATTGTTTCTTGACGCCCACTCCAAGTCTCCTGGATCACGTTTGTTGAGAAAATCACGTTCCCGCAGGTTTCATTCCATTTGGACTCCGTTTGATATTCCTTTTCGGTGAAACTCTAAAATAGGCAAAAGACAACAATTTGGGTTGGGCCTCCGGTTAATAGGTTAGTCCCAAAAATGATATATAAGTGTAAAATAAAGCCTATTAACATCCAAAATAGATAATATAATAGCATGGAGCAATCAAAAAATATAGATACGTTGTAGACGTATCAAGCATCCCCAAGCTTAATTCCTGCTCGTCCTTGAGTAGGTAAATGATAAAAAAGAATTTTTGATGTGGAATGCTTTCTAACATATTTCTCAATGTAAGTTTTCTTTATTGTGGCATGAATGTTCAGATCCGAAAGATTCAAGATAAAAGTTTAATATTGACATAAAAATAATAATACTTCAAGCATACTAACTAAGCAATCATGTCTTCTCAAAATAACATGGCCAAAGAAAGTTATCCCTGCAAAATCATATAGTCTAGCTATGCTCTATCTTCACCACACAAAATATTTAAATCATGCACAACCCTGATGACAAGCCAAGCAATTGTTTCATACTTTTGATGTTTTCAAACTTTTTCAATCTTCACGCAATACATGAGCGTGAGCCATGGATATAGCACTATATGTGGAATAGAATGGTGGTTGTGGAGAAGACAAAAAAGGAGAAGATAGTCTCACATCAACTAGGCGTATCAACGAGCTATGGAGATGCCCATCAATAGATATCAATGTGAGTGAGTAGGGATTGCCATGCAATGGATGCACTAGAGCTATAAGTATATGAAAGCTCAACAAAAGAAACTAAGTGGGTATGCATCCAACTCGCTTGCTCATGAAGACCTAGGGCATTTTGAGGAAGCCCATCATTGGAATATACAAGCCAAGTTCTATAATGAAAAATTCCCACAAGTATATGAAAGTGATATCATAGGAGACTCTCTATCATCAAGATCATGGTGCTAATTTGAAGCACAAGTGTGGAAAAAGGATAGTAGCATTGTCCCTTCTCTCTTTTTCTCTCATTGTTTTGGGCCTTCTTCTTTTTTTATGGCCTTTCATTTTTTTTGTCCGGAGTCTCATCCCGACTTGTGGGGGAATCATAGTCTCCATCATCCTTTCCTCACTTGGGACAATGCTCTAATAATGATGATCATCACACTTTATTTAATTACAACTCAAGAATTACAACTCAATACTTAGAACAAAATATGACTCTATGTGAATGCCTCCCGTGGTGTACCGGGATGTGCAATGATGCATGAGTGACATGTATGAAGAATTATGAACGGTGGCTTTGCCACAAATACGATGTCAACTACATGATCATGCAAGCAATATGAAAATGATGAAGCGTGTCATAATAACGGAACGGTGGAAAGTTGCATGGCGATATATCTCAGAATGGCTATGGAAATGCCATAATAGGTAGGTATGGTGGCTGTTTTGAGGAAGGTATATGGTGGGTTTATGGTATCGGCGAAAGTTGTGCGATACTAGAGAGGTTAGCAATGGTGGAAGGGTGAGACTGCGTATAATCCATGGACTCAACATTAGTCATAAATAACTCACATACTTATTGCAAAAACTATTAGTTATCGAAACAAAGTACTACGCGCATGCTCCTAGGGGGATAGATTGGTAGGAAAAGACCATCGCTCGTCCCCGACCGCCACTCATAAGGAAGACAATCAATAAATAAATCATGCTCCGACTTCATTATATAACGGTTCACCATACGTGCATGCTATGGGAATCACAAACTTCAATACAAGTATTTCTCAAATTCACAACTACTCAACTATCATGACTCTAATATCACCATCTTCATATCTCAAAACAATTATCAAGTATCAAACTTCTCATAGTATTCAATGCACTTCTATAAAAGTTTTTGTATTATTCCTAAAAGCAAATTTCCATGTTGTTCTAAAGGACTCTCAAAATAATATAATTGAATCATGAGAGATCAATTATTTCTATAAAATAAAACCACCAACGTGCTCTAAAAGATATAAGTGAAGCACTAGAGCCAAAACTATATGGCTCAAAAGATATAAGTGAAGCACATAGAGTATTCTAATAAATTTCAAATCATGTGAGTATCTCTCAAATGGTGTGTACAGAAAGGATGATTGTGGTAAACTAAAAAGCAAATACTCAAATCATACAAGATTCTCCAAGCAAAACACATATCAAGTGGTGAATAAAAATATAGCTCCAAGTAAAGTTACCGATGGACGAAGACGAAAGAGGGGATGACTTCCGGGGCATCCCCAAGCTTAGGCTTTTTGGTGTCCTTGAATTTTACCTTGGGGTGACATGGGAATCCCAAACCTTAGGCTCTTGCCACTCCTTGTTCCATCATCCATCAAATCTTTACCCAAAACTTGAAAACTACACAACACCAAACTCAAAACAGAAAATCTCGTGAGCTCCGTTAGCGAAAGAAAACAAAACACCACTTCAAGGTACTGTAATCAACTCATTCTTGATTTATATTGGTGTTAAACCTACTGTATTCCAACTTCTCTATGGTTTATAAACTCTTTTACTAGCCATAGATTCATCAAAATAAGCAAACAACACACGAAAAACAGAATCTGTCAAAAACAGAACAGTCTGTAGTAATCTGTAACTAACGCAAACTTCTGGAACCCCAAAAATTCTAAAATAAATTGTTGGACGTGAGGAATTTTTCTATTAATCATCTGCAAAAATAATTAAGTAAATATCACTTCCCAAATAAAAATGGCAGCAATTCTCATGAGCACTAAAGTTTCTATTTTTTTTACAGCAAGATCAAAAAGATTTTCCCCAAGTCTTCCCAACGGTTCTACTTGGAACAAAAACTAATTAAACAAAAAAAACACAACCAAAACAGAGGCTTAATAAATTATTTATTACTAAACAGGAGCAAAAAGCAAGGAATAAAAATAAAATTGGGTTGCCTCCCAACAAGCGCTATCGTTTAACGCCCCTAGCTAGGCATAAATGCGAAGATAGATCTAGGTATTACCATCTTTGGTAGGCAATCCATAAGTGGCTCCCATAATATATTCATATGGTAATTTTATTTTATTTCTATGGAAGTGTTCCATGCCTTTCCTTAACAGAAATTGGAATCTAATATTCCCTTCCTTCATATCAATAATTGCACCAATCGTTCTAAGGAAAGGTCTACCAAGAATAATAGGACATGAAGGATTGCAATCTATATAAAGAACAATGAAATCTACGGGCACATAGTTCCTATTTGCAACAATAAGAACATCATTAATTCTTCCCATAGGTTTTTTAATAGTGGAATCCGCAAGATACAACTTTAAAGAACAATCATCAAAGTCACGGAAACCTAGCAAATCACACAAAGTTTTTGGAATCGTGGAAACACTAGCACCCAAATCACACAAAGCATAGCATTCATGATCCTTAATTTTAATTTTTATTGTAGGTTCCCACTCATCATAAAGTTTTCTAGGGATAGAAACTTCCAACTCAAGTTTTTCTTCATAAGATTGCATCAAAGCATCAACGATGTGTTTAGTAAAAGCATTATTTTGACTATAAGCATGAGGAGAATTTAGCACGGATTGCAACAAGGAAATACAATCTATCACAGAGCAATTATCATAATTAAATTCCTTGAAATCCAAAATAGTGGGTTCATTGATATCTAAAGTTTTGACCTCTTCAATCCCACTTTTACCAATTTTTGCATCAAGATCTAAAAACTCCAAATTTTTGGAACGCCTTTTGGGTAAAGGTAGCTCATCTTTAGTCCCATCATTATCAAGATTCATATTGCAAAATAAAGATTTAATAGGAGACACATCAAAAACTTTTACATCTTCATCTTTATTTTCATAGAAACTAGAAGAACACGCTTTCACAAAGCAATCTTTCTTAGCACGCATCCTAGCGGTTCTTTCTTTTCACTCATCAATGGAAATTCTCATGGCTTTGAGAGACTCATTGATATCATGCTTAGGTGGACTAGATCTAAGTTTCAAAGAATCAACATCACGATAAATTCTATCAATGTTCCTAGCCAATTCATCAACCTTAAGCAATTTTTCTTCAAGCAAAGCATTGAAATTCTTTTGCAAATTCATAAACTCCTTAGCACTAGTCTCAAATTCAGAGGGCATCTTATTAAAATTTCCATAAGAATTGTTGTAGGAATTACCATAATTATTAGAGGAATTACTAGGAAACGGCCTAGAATTAAAATTACCTCTATACGCGTTGTTACCAAAATTGTTCCTACCAACAAAATTCACATCCATAGATTCATTATTATTCTCAATCAAGGTTGACAAAGGCACATCATTGGGATCATAGGAAACACTCTTATTAGCAAACAATTTCATAAGTTCATCCATCTTTCCACTCAAAACATTAATTTCTTCTATCGCATGCACTTTTTTATTAGTAGATCTTTCGGTGTGCCATTGAGAATAATTAAACATAATATTATCTAGGAGTTTAGTAGCTTCTCCTAAAGTGATTTCCAGAAAAGTGCCACCCGCGGCCGAATCTAAAAGATTTCTAGAAGCAAAATTCAATCCGGCGTAAAAAATTGTATAATCATCCAAAGATTCAAACCACGTGTAGGGCAATTACATATCATTAATTTCATCCTCTCCCAAGCTTGTGCAACGTGTTCATGATCAAGTTGCTTAAAATTCATAATATCGTTTCTAAGAGAGATGATTTTAGCGGGAGGAAAATACTTAGAGATAAAAGCAACTTTGCACTTATTCCATGAATCAATACTATTTTTAGGCAAAGACGAAAACCAAGATTTAGCACGATCTCTAAGGGAAAAAGGAAATAGCTTCAATTTAACAATATCATTGTCCACATCTTTCTTCTTTTGCATATCACATAAATCAACAAAGTTGTTTAGATGGGTAGCGGCATCTTCACTAGGAAGGCCGGCGAATTGATCTTTCATGACAAGATTCAACAAAGCAGCATTAATTTCCCAAGATTCAGCATCGGTAAGAGGAGCAATCGGAGTGCTAAGAAAATCATTGATGTTGGTATTGGCAAAGTCAAACAATTTAGTATTGTCTTGAGCCATCGTGACAAGCAAGCAATCCAACACACGAGCAAATAAGAAGCAAGCAAAAAATAGGCGAACGGAAAAAGAGAGGGCAAATACAACGGCAAGGGTGAAGTGGGGGAGAGGAAAATGAGAGGCAAATAGCAAATAATGTAATGCGAGGGATAAGAGTTTGTAATGGGTAACTGGTATGTCTTGACTTGTGCGTAGACTCCCCGGCAACGGCGCCAGAAATGGCTCGTTGTCGGGAGTCAAATCTTGACTTGACTTGGCGCGAATGTCCCTGGCAACGGCGCTAGAAATCCTTCTTGCTACCTCTTGAGCACTGCCTTGGTTTTCCCTTGAAGAGGAAAGGGTGATGCAGTAAAGTAGCGTAAGTATTTCCCTTAGTTTTGAGAACCAATGTATCAATCCAGTAGGAGATCACGCTCGAGTCCCATGCACCTACACAAACAAATAAGAACCTCGCAACCAACGCGATAAAGGGGTTGTCAATCCCTTCACGGTCACTTACGATAGTGAGATCTGATAGATATGATAAGATAATATTTTTGGTATTTTTATAATAAAGAGAAATAAAGATCCAAAGTAAAATAAACGGCAATAGAAATAGCTAAGTGTTGGAAGATTAATATGATGGAAGATAGACCCGGGGGCCATAGGTTTCACTAGTGGCTTCTCTCAAGAGCATAAATATTACGGTGGGTAAACAAATTACTGTCGAGCAATTGATAGAATTGAGCATAGTTATGAGAATATCTACGTATGATCATGTATATAGGCATCACGTCCGCGACAAGTAGACCGAAACGATTCTGCATCTACTACTATTACTCCACACATCAACCGCTATCCAGCATGCATCTAGACTATTAAGTTCATAAGAACAGAGTAATGCTTTAAGTAAGATGACATGATGTAGAGGGAGAAACCCATGCAATATGATATAAACCCCATCTTTTTATCCTCGATGGCAACAATACAATACGTGTCGTTTCCCTTTCTGTCACTGGGATCGAGCACCGCAAGATTGAACCCAAAGCTAAGCACTTCTCCCATTGCAAGAAAGATCAATCTAGTAGGCCAAACCAAACTAATAATTCGAAGAGACTTGAAAAGATAAACCAATCATACATAAAAGAATTCAGAGAAGAATCAAATATTGTTCATAGATAAACTTGATCATAAACCCAAAATTCATCGGATCTCGACAAACACACCGCAAAAGAAGATTAAATCAAATAGATCTCCAAGAAGATCGAGGAGAACTTTGTATTGAGATCCAAAGAGAGAGAAGAAGACATCTAGCGAATAACTATGGACCCGAAGGTCTGAAGTAAACTACTCACACATCACCGGAGAGGCCATGGAATTGATGTAGAGGCCCTCCGTGATCAATGCCCCCTCCGGCGTAGCTCTAGAAAAGGCCCCAAGATGGGATATCTCGGGTACAGAAGGTTGCGGCGGTGGAATTAGGTTTTTGTGGTGCTCCTGGATGTTTGGGGGTACGTGGATATATATAGGAGGAAGAAGTACGTCGGTGGAGCAACGAGGGGCCCACGAGGGTGGAGGGCGCGCCCCCTGCCTCATGGCCTCCTCGATTGTTTCTTGACGCCCACTCCAAATCTCCTGGATCACGTTTGTTGTGAAAATCACGTTCCCGAAGGTTTCATTCCATTTGATATTCCTTTTCGGCTAAACTCTAAAATAGGCAAAAAAAATAGCAATTTGGGATGGGCCTCCGGTTAATAGGTCAGTCCCAAAAATGATATAGAAGTGTAAAATAAAGCCCATTAACATCCAAAATAGATAATATAATAGCATGGAGCAATCAAAAATATGGATACGTTGGATACGTATCACCTTGTTTCACCCCGAACTCGGGAGGATTGACTCATAACCATGGAGGTCTCACTCACAATGGATTTAGTTCGCATAATCATAGCGGCCCCAAGAATGGAAATGGGAATGGGGCAGGCAGTAACCATAACCGCTCTAACCCAGGCACACCCGCCAAGAAGGATCAAAGTCACATTACTTGTTTCAAGTGCGGCAATACTGGGCACTACGCCAATGATTGTCTAGAATTGAAGAACGGAAATGGCAATGGAAGCGCTGGGAAGAATCCCAACCCTTTCAACAGGGGACAAGTGAACCACGTGAACGTGGAGGAGGTTGAGGAGCAGCCTGATGCAGTTATCTGTAAGTTTTTGGATAAGTCATTTACTACCCTTGTTTTATTTGATACTGGTGCATCGCATTCATACATTTCAAGGGGATTTGTGGACAAGTTTAAGTTACCCACCTTAGCCCTTAGGACACGCTTGCTAGTGAGCTCACCCGATGCATAGTATATGGCCAGCCGATGGTGCGATCGGATACCCTTAACAATTGGTAGCCATGTGTTCCCCTCATACCTAGTAATTTTTGAGTCACAAGGATTGGATGTGATACTAGGAATGGATTGGTTATCGAAGTATGGAGGGAACATTGAGCTAGCAGATCAATTCTACTCACCACCCCGGAGGGAAAAAGGATCAAGTATGTATCTAGGCATGCGCCTAGGAGGACTCAAGTAAATTCTCTCTTAGGAGTTCTTTAGGAGGAAGTGCCGGTAGTGAAGGATTACCCCGATGTATTTCCAGAGGAGTTACCAGGCATGCCGCCAGATCGAGATATTGAGTTTTTGATAGAGCTAATGCCAGGCACCGGACCAATATCGAAGAGACCATACCAGATGCCCGCAAATGATCTGGAAGAGATCAAGAAGCAGATTAAGGAGTTATTGGAAGAAGGTTATATCCGACGAAGTTCATCACCATGGGGAGCACCAGTGCTCTTGGTTGAGAAGAAGGATGGATCATTGAGAATGGTTGTTGATTATTGTGCGTTGAATGAAGTGACAATCAAGAACAAGTACCCACTGCCGATGATCAATGATTTGTTTGACCAGCTGCAAGGAGCTAAAGTGTTTTTGAAGATCGATTTGCGATCAGGATATCACCAGCTGAAGATTCGAGAAAAGGATATACCAAAAACAGCATTCACCACAAGGTACGGGTTATATGAGTACACGGTTATGTCATTTGGACTGACTAATGCCCCTGCCTATTTCATGAGTATGATGAACAAGGTATTCATGGAGTTCTTGGATAAGTTTTTCATGGTGTTTATTGATGATATTTTAGTATAGTGGAAGAATGAAGAGGAACACAAGGAGCATTTGCGTTTGGTTCTCGAGAAGCTCAGGGAACATCAGTTATATGCCAAGTTCAGCAAATGCGAGTTCTGGTTGAAGGAAGTTGGATTTCTTGGACATGTTATATCAGGAGAAGGTACAGTAGTGGATCCTACCAAGGTTCAGTCAGTCACCGAGTGGTTGGCACCCACCTCAGTTGGAGAGATCCGCAGTTTTCTTGGACTCGCGGGATACTACCGGAGATTTATTGAGAATTTGTCCAAGATTGCGAAGCCTATGACGGCATTGTTGAAGAAAGATACCAAGTTCCATTGGACAGAGGAATGTGAAGCAAGTTTCCAGGAGTTGAAGAAACGTTTGACTACAGCCCTAGTGCTAATCCTGCCGGATATATGCAAAGATTTCCAAGTGTATTGCGACACCTCATGCTTAGGACTTGGAGGAGTACTTATGCAAGACGGATGAGTTGTTTCATATGCTTCAAGAAAACTTTGGCCACATGAGTTAAATTATGCTACGCATGATTTGGAGTTAGCAGCCGTAGTGCATGCGCTCAAGACTTGGAGACATTCTCTTATTGGAAACTGTTGTGATGTGTACACGAATCACAAGAGTTTGAAGTACATTTTTACCCAGAAGGAGCTGAACCTCAGGCAAAGGAGATGGTTGGAGATCATAAAGGATTATGATATGAAGTTGCACTATCATCCAAGCAAGGCCAATGTCGTAGCAGACGCTTTGAGTCAGAAGGGTTATGCCAATACCATAGTAACAGGAAGACTGCCAAGGGAGTTAGCAGAAGATCTCAGGGAGCTACGTTTGGAGATAGTTCCTAGAGGTTTTGTTGCAGCATTGGAAGTTCAGTCAACATTGTTGGAAAGTATTAGAGAAGCTCAGAAGGATGACAAAGAAATTGCTGAAATAAAGGAGAAGATGAGTGAAGGAAAAGCCAAAGGTTTTCGTGAGGATGAGCATGACACCTTGTGGTTCAAGGACCATGTTTATGTGCCCAATAATGCAGAGATCAGGAACTTGATACTTCAGGAAGCCCATGACTCGCCATACTCGATACACCCCAGAAACACCAAGATGTATTTGGATTTGAAGGAGCGTTTCTCGTGGACTGGAATGAAGAAGGATATTGCCGAGTATGTAGCCGTATGTGATGTATGTCAGAGAGTGAAGGCGGAACATCAGAAGCCAGCAGGACTACTGCAGCCTATGTCGATACTCGAATGGAAGTGGGACAAACTTGGCATGGATTTTATCACCGGATTACCCAGGACCCGATCGGGATATGATTCTATCTGGGTAGTAGTGGATCGTTTGACCAAAGTCGCTCACTTTATCCCAGTGAAGACCACCTATACAAGTGCGTAGTTGGCCAAGATATACATGACCAGGATCGTATGTCTGCATGGAGTTCTGAGGACCATCGTATCAGATAGAGGAACACAGTTTACTTCAAAGTTTTGGCACCAGCTGCACCAGATTTTGAGTACCAGGCTAGAGTTTAGTACAACTTTTCATCCGCAGACAGATGGACAGACTGAGAGAGTCAATCAGATTATGGAGGACATGTTGAGAGCTTGTGCGCTAGATTATGGATCTAGTTGGGATGACAACCTGCCCTACGTGGAGTTCTCATACAACAATAGCTATCAGGCCAGTTTGAAGATGGCACCATTTGAAGCCCTGTATGGAAGAAGATATTGAACACCATTGATGTGGGATGAAGTTGGAGACCGCCAGCTGTTTGGACCAGATTTGATTAAGGAGTCTGGAGAGAAGGTTAAGCTGATTTGAGATAGACTGAAGGTAGCTCAGTCCCGACAGAAGAGTTACGCAGACCCAAAACGCAACGAGGTTGCCAATGAAATCGGAGACAGAGCATATCTGCGAGTGTCACCTATGCGAGGAGTTAAACGTTTTGGGGTCAAGGGAAAGTTAGCCCCGAGATTTGTAGGACCGTACCGTGTTTTGGAATGCATGGGAGAGGTTGCCTACAAGTTGGAGTTACCCGAAGGACTGTCAGGAGTTCATGATGTGTTTCACATTTCCCAGTTGAAGAAGTGCCATGCAGAGATGGCCGATATGCCTCTGAGAGATACAGTGCCCCTGGAAGCAATTCAGTTGGATAGTGATTTGACATATGAGGAGAAACCTGTCAAAATTCTCGATTTTGCTAGCCGAGTTACTCGCAGCAAGGTTATCAAGTTTTGCAAAGTTCAGTGGAGCCACCATACCGAGGAGGAAGCCACCTGGGAAAGAGAGGTGATCTACGCAAGGACCACTCACACCTATTTTCTAGCCAACCCGAATCTCGAGGACGAGATTGATCTTAAGGGGGGTAGGTTTGTAACATCCCAAATTTTCAATTTGGAATGTTATACATAGGCCATTCATGCATATCATATTTTATTGCATTTTGTTTCATGATCCTCAAAAATCCCAAGCAACTCAAGGACCCACGGGGAGAGTTGGGGATTTCACGTTCTTCATATTTGAATTTTATCAAATATTGAGGCAAGGATCATTTTGGTTTTAATAATTTTTCTCTCCGAAAATATTTCATATTAAAATATATGAGAGAAGATAATATGACTTCTCCAAAAATAAGCGAAATATTGGAGGAAAAATATTAAAATCAAATGAATAAATTTTATTTGGATTTTATTGCAATTTTATATGAATTAGGAAAAAATATGCGTTTTTCAAAATTGCATTAGAGGCCCAAATAAATGTTCACTATGTCCGGAATATTATCAGAGGACCGTGAAAATTTATTTCAGGATTTTTGGAGTCTGTTTAGTATTTCTTTTATTTGTTTTTCCGCGTCAAGTGTTTTTTAAAGAGAGAGCACCGACCTAACAGGTCGTGCCCGACTAGGACCCCGCCTGGCCGGCTTTTTAAGGTGAGGCCCGAGGCCCGCGAAGCCACCAGCCCCGCCCGAACCCTAGCGCCGCCTCCCGCCGTGACGCCGCTCGCTGCGACGCCGCCGTGCCGCGAAGCCCCCACCGCCGACCCCGCCTGCCGCCCCCGCCGATGCCGAGGTAGCCGCCACCGCCGTCCGGTTTTCTCGGGAAAACCGTTGGTTTTTTTAAACCCTAGATCTAGTTTTTTTAAATAGATCGGTTCGTTCGTTTTTTCTGTCGGTTTATTTATTTAGCGGACGTTCGTCCGTACTTTCATTTTAACAAACGTTGTTCGTCAGTTAGTTGCAGACAGCGAACGTTCGTTCGTTATCCTGTTCGTCAGTTTTTCTTTTTCCAGGGTTTTTCCACGATTATTTCCTATCGCGATTTCTGCCCTAATCTTCGATCTATTATATCTTTTCGCTCGTTTATCCAAATCAAGTGAAACAAGCGCCTAGATCTTTGTCTCGAAGCCCTCTTTCTGTTTAACCAACTTGAACAATATTTTGGTACTGTAAAATTTGACTTTAGTCCAGATTACTAATTGGATCTTGTTTCTTTCGCAATTTGAGTTTCGTTGCTCCGTTGGATTTGATTTTTTTTACAAACCGGAGTTCTTCACTTGAACTTCCTGGTTAGATCTTCCTATTTGAGTTTTTGCCGTGCATCTTTGCTTGATTGCTTATGTATGCTATTGTTTGTTTGCGATAGAACACCCGGAGTGCGAAGCGTGCTACTATGAGTCACTAGGTTTTGCAGATCGTCAGCAAGTTAAGTAACACATTGATCATACTCTTTCGTACCTAGTTTTTATGCATTAGTTACAATCCTCAAACAGTGCATGCTTAGGATGTGGTTAACATGTGGGTATTGGGAAGTAGTTGATGAGGTAGAACCTATTACCTGTTTCATTATCAAACCCTTGGGAGTTACTTCTATGTTATGCTTATATTGTTATGCTATGCTAGTAGACGTGGATTGGGTTTGAGTGTATCCATGACAGATGTGAGTGTTTAATTAATGGTTAAATTCTAAGGTAGCAACTTTAATACGCATCTAGGTGGACTGTTGGTTTTGGGCACCTTGGGTTATACCAGTGTTGTCCTAGGAGATCTCGGGGTTATACCGTGTGATCCTCCTATGGTCCGCGACCCAGGCTCAAAGGGATCATAAGATTATTCATGCTAGAAACTTCCGTGTGCAGCCAGAAGCTATTATGGTCTCTAGCTCAGTTGAGTAGGTTGCATGACCTCTTCCAGTGGTAGGCTAGCAGATGTAGGGGATGTAGGTTGGTACTGTCTGCCCGAGGTTAGAGTTAATGCTTCTGAAAGACTGTGTCTCGGTCATCCGTTTCTCAAACACCGTGTAGTGCGAGAAATCCAACAGAGGAGATCGAGTCTTGTGGGGAAAAGTGCGCAAACCTCTACAGAGTGTACAAACTAATCATGGTTAGCCGGGTCCCCGGTTATGGACAATTTGAGTATCTGGTTCTTGGATTATCATATGGATCTCATCACTCTAAATTAATTGTTGGGTTGATAATTACTTTTAATTGGGATTGAGATGGGGGAACCATTCTCAATGTTTCAACCACCATGATAGTTAAATAAAGTATATTCCTTTGTTATAGGAAAAAATTGGCTTTTCGCGAAAACATTATAACCATCGAGCCTCCACCAGCCAAATATGCATGTAGTGATAGCATTTACCTGTTCATTGCTCTACTGTGTTATATTGCCAGCATATTCCATGTGCTGACCCGTTTTCGGGCTGCAACATATCATGTTGCAGACTTTTCAGACGAGAAGTAAGATGTGATAGGTCGTTTGTCATGCACTCAGCTATGCCATTGGAGTTGATGGACTCACTTTATCTTCCAAGTCTTATGATGTTATCTTATTTAGATGGCCTTAAGCCATATTTATTGTAATAAGTTCTCTCTTGAGACATTCGATGTAATAAGTGTGTGATTGCTACTCTGTTATAAATCCTTCGAGTACTGTGTGTGTTAGCATTGCCAATCCAGGGATGACACTGAACACAGAGACTTGACCGTCTAAGGTCGGGTCGCTACACTATGATGAAGTAGCACAGGAGCAGCACCGGCATGACAACGTTGTGCTACTTGAGGAGAACCGTCTTCGGGCTGCTACGCGTGTTGCATGCTACTAGCAAGCCCTGCGTCGCTACCATAGCCGCAGGGTTCATGCCCGGAGCTTTGAGGAAGGCGACCATGTCCTTAGGCGTGTTCAATCCGCCAAGGGTGCAAACAGGTTGATGCCTAAGTGAGAAGGTCCTTACTGGGTAGTACGAGTTACCAGACCTGGCGCAGTCCATCTAGAGACCGGAGATGGAATTCAATTGCAAAACTCATGGAACATTGAGCATCTCCATATGTTCTGCCCGTAAGGCCCGGCTGTCGGGCCCTGCCCGGCAGCCACCCTTTTGTACAAGCCTTGCCAAAGTTGCATGTAACCCTTTGTACAAAGCCAGGCGTAGACCCTGAGCACAAAATAAATAAACGAAACACTGGGGCCCCCCAAAAAACTTGCATGCATGCATAAACATATCATGAGCATAGCATGTTCACGTAGATAAGGTCGCATATAGCTCTGTTTTCATCTGCACTAAGCTGCAGGGTTCTTACCGTGGAATTGGTATCGAAGTGGAGAAATGGAGACAAACCTACATAGCAGTCCCCGACAAGCCAAACAGATAAGTTCCTTCTTATCCATACCTGTTCTGTAAAGTGAAAACTTGTGCATGTGAAAACCTTGTCACCTTCAAAACATAGGTGCTCCCATCCTTTATCCCGAATGTTGCTTCGGGCAAGGTGGTCGCAGTGACCTTTGATGGAGAGGGTTCGGCGAGGGGCTAGTCCTTCTTTATAGTAGGCCCGGTAGGCTTTGCCCCGTGGCAGCAAACCGAAGGCACCGGCAGGATAGCTTCCGGGGGAAACTTGTTTACTTGAACATACAGAGGAACCTCACTTCTACATGTACATTATACATGCACAAGTACCCGATAAGGCTTGTCTTTTTTCATTAATATGCCGATAAGCAAGTACAGATCTTACAGAACATAAACATGGGTAAATAAGTTTACATTATTTAGACTAAAGTTTGGCAGATGCCTACACATTTTAGACTGAAAAGAGATAAGTGCACCGTAATCCCTTTCTTGTCCCTCGCCTCCTAGGAACTACAATAGGAGCTGGAGGGGACAAAATAGGAGCTGGAGGGGACAAAAGGAGTGCCTGAGCAGAAGCCCAGCCCAATCCCGTCAGGGCCTGCCGGGTGCAGCCTGACAAGATTGGGAGTGGCGAGGCTGCGAAGGAGAGGGAGGAGGGAGCAGCTCGGCGGTGCCCTGGTCACCACCCCCAGGACCAGCAAGATGTCCCAGCATAAGCACTAGCGGGGAGAACCGCCGGAGCTCAGCTGGGAGACTGTTGGAGGAGGCGCAGGCACCAAGAGACCGACCCCTTCCCCGGAAACCGTCCGAGGAGGCTCCTGTCAGTGCAACAAACCCCAGGTATGTTGCCTAGACTGTACACAGGCTTAATAGCAAGGTTGTATCATCCCAGACAAGGCCAAGCAGAAGAGATAAGCTCTTTGATAAATCAAAGGGCGGATCAAGAAGACCAAGACCAACCAAAGGAGCAAGACAACACCAAGGAAAAACCTCCCTTGTCGGGCAGGCGATCCTGGCGGGGTCGAGGTTACCCCGAAGACAAGTCTCAAGACTCCCCGGTAGGCTTTCCGGGGATGCCAAGGGCGGCTTACCACGCCAGGGCTCCACCGCTCCACCTCATAGCAAAGCAAGTCATTTATCGGTGCGGTGTCGAGCCCCCAAGTGATGAAGTGCCTGTTACTTGTCACGTGGCAGCCATTTCCAAAGGAAAGCACCTCCAAATGACATCCATCTAGGGACATCTCATGCAGGCAGGCGAGAAGGTGGCAGAATGGCACGACAAAGCTTGCCGGGCTGCTCCCATGATGTGACACTAGGCGGCACATTTAATGCGCCTTGTCCTCATGGCAGAGTTAGGTTTGATAGCACTGTCGCTATCTAATCAGGGGATAATTACTGTTTTGCCATTGTGGTAGCCCCTCGACCTATAAAAGGAGGGCCTGATACATCTCTGATATGTCTTATAATGCGCCTTGTCCTCATGGCAGAGTTAGGTTTGATAGCTTTTCGGACTCCAATTTTGATTGTTCCATGCTGTTATATTATCAATCTTGGATGTTTTATAATCATTTTATAGTCATTTTATATCATTTTTTGGTACTAACCTATTGACATAGTGCCAAGTGCCAGTTGCTATTTTTTCCAAGTTTTTTACATCACAGAAAATAAATACCAAATGGAGTCCGAACACAACGAAACTTTGCAAAGATTTTTTTGGACCAGAAGGAGCATAATGGGCCCTGGCTGCGCCTGGGGGTGCTCCGAGGAGAGCACAACCCACCAGGGCGTGCCCTGATGGGTTGTGCCCACCTCGGGTGCCCCCCGGACCACCTCTTTGCTCTATAAATACCCCCAATATTCCCAAAACCCTAGGGAAGTCGACGAAATATTGATCCAGTCGCCGCAGAGTCCAGAACCACCAGATCCAATATAGACACCATCTCGGATGGGGTTCACCACCTCCATTGGTGCCTCTTCGATGATGCGTGAGTAGTTCTTTGTAGACTTTCGGGTCCGTAGTTAGTACCTAGATGGCTTCCTCTTTCTCTCTTGATTCTCAATACAATGGTCTCTTGGAGATCCATATGATGTAACTCTTTTGCGGTGTGTTTGTTGGGATCGATGAACTTTGAGTTTATGATCAGATCTATCTTTTTATATCCATGAAAGTGTTTGATTTTCTTTGATCTCTTTTATGCATGATTTCTTATAGCCTCGTATTTCTTATCCGATATTTGGGTTTTGTTTGGCCAACTTGATCTATTTATCTTGCAATGGGAAGAGGTGCTTTGTAGTGGGTTCGATCTTACGGTGCTTGATCCCAGTGACAGAAGGGGAACCAACACGTATGTATCATTGCTACTAAGGATAAAACGATGGGGTCTATCTCTACATAGATAGATCTTGTCTACATCATGTCATCGTTCTTATTGCATTACTTTGTTTCTCCATGAACTTAATACACTAGACGCATGCTGGATAGCGGTCGATGTGTGGAGTAATTGTAGTAGATGTAGGCAGGAGTCGGTCTACTAATCTTGGACGTGATGCCTATGTAATGATCATTGCCTGGATATCATCATGATTATTTGAAGTTCTATCAATTGCCCAACAGTAATTTGTTCACCCACTGTTTGCTATTTTTCTCGAGAGAAGCCGCTGGTGAAACCTACGCCCCCCGGGTCTCTTTCTCATATATTTGCCTTTGCGATCTAATTTTCCTTTGCATTTATTTTCAGATCTATTAAACCAAAAATACAAAAATACCTTGCTGCAATTTATTTTATTTGGCATTCGATCTATCAATATTTACAACTCTCTCACGTCCGTTTGCCAATTTCTGGCACCATTACCCGAAAGGGATTGACAACCCCTTTTACACGTCGGGTTGCGAGTATTTGTTATTTGTGTGCAGGGGCTATTTACGTTGTGTTGCTTGGTTCTCCTACTAGTTCGATAACCTTGGTTTCATATCTGAGGGAAATACTTACTGTTGTTGTACCGCATCATCCCTTCCTTGTCACACCCTAGCTAGTTCAAGCATTAGAATGTGCATCATGTTTAATTTACTCTTAAATTTGAATTGGGGAAGACAGAACCCCCAACACACCCCCCTTGGAAACAACTAGGGTTTACTAAAAATATTTTCAATGAACCTGAAATGCCCTTCTAAAAAGTTCATCCTCTTTGTCTTAGGTTAGAACCTCTGGCAAAATTGGTGCACAATTTTCTAGGTCAACAGAAGGTCATTGAGTTAAATCATAAGTATTTGAATTTGGGCATTTAAATGCTATAAAATAATCTAAATGCTCAAATAATTCTGGGAATAAAGGTTTCCTGTTGGAAATAATCTAAACAAAGGCCACATTTATTTTCAGGATTTTTGGAAATGTTTTAGTATTTTATTTAAAGCTAAACAGTTGTAGTTAAATAGAAAACAGAAACTAAATAAAAAAGAGGAGAAAGAAGCCCACCTGGGCCTTACCTGTGCTGGCCCAGCCACCTGGCTCGGCCCAGCCTGCTGGCGCTGCCAGTCGTCGTCCTCCTCGCGCCAGAAGGACGCGGAGCGCGTGGCCGGCGCCCGCGGCCACACGCCGGCCATCTCCTGCTTCCGCCGACGCCCGGGAGACGCCCTCAAGTGCCACGCGACCCCCCACGTCTCCCTCTCGCACTCGCTCACTCTCCCCCTCGTCTCCCTCTCTCTCTCCCGCGACGACCGAGCGTGTACCTCGCCGCCGATCGCCGTAGTTGCCACCACAGACACCCCCTCGCCCCTCTGACGAGCCCATTAGCTCCGCCTCGACTCCCTCGTCCTCCAAACCGAGCCACGCATCGCTGGAGGCCCTGCATCACCGCCTTCGCCCTCGTCTTCAACCTCGGGCACCCGAGCCATCTCCGGTCGAATTCGCCACCGCTAGGACCTCCCCGAGCCCGCTGACCCCCTCTCCGACTCTGCTATGAGCTCCTCTTCCTTTCCCCCTAGTTCCCGTGCTCGATTACGCCTCGTAGCCGCCGCCCCCTCCAAGCCCGAGCGCTCCTCGCCGCTGGCCATGCCGCCGTCGTGGCTACGGCCGTGCAAGCACGCGTCCGAGCGCCTCACCGTGCTCTACGCAGCACCAGGGACCCGTAGCCACCACCAGTTCTTCCTCCCATGCACCGTAGCCTCGAAACCGACCTCGCTCGAACTCCGTCCGCCGCCACGAGCTCGATTCCGGCGAGCTCGCTCCACCCCAGCTCCTCCCACTTGCCCCACTAGATGCGCACGAGCCCCAGCTACGCGTAGCACGTCTCCGCCGTCGATTTGGTCACCGGAGGACCAAATCCGAAGCCCTCCGTCGTCTCGGGCCTCGCCGGCATCGAGCCGCCGGCGAGTTGACCCAGTTTGACCCCTGGGTGGGCCCAGGAAGACCCCCCTGAGTCTATGACAGGTGGGGCCGGTCGGCTAACTAAATTAGGATTAGTCTTAATTAATTTTAATTAAATCAGTCACTGACATGTGGGCCCAGGCCCCACTGACAACTAATTAGTGTTAATCTAATTTTGCTAATTAGCTGAGAGGCTGACAGAAGGGGCCCACCAGTCAGGTTTGACCTGGGCTGGCGCCTTTGACCTGCTGACGTCACCCTGACGCAATGCTGACGCAGTAATTGATTTTCTGGATTTATTTTATTCAGGAAATTCCAGAAAATAGTTCAAACTTCAAAAATTCATAGAAATTCAACCATAGCTCCAAATGAGATAAATTATATATGAAAAATTATCAGAAAAATTCAATCTATCCATCTGTAATGGTTTCATGCATGACAAAACAAGTTACCTTGCTGTTTAAGCAGAATAAGGAAGCACTATTAAGGCCATGTTTAATGAGCTAATATTTGAATCTTTGATTCAAATGAGTTCATTCCTTTCTAATATAACTTGCATTAGGCCAAGACACATTCATATTGCCATGTCATAGCATGCATCATATTGTTGCATATCGTCATGTGTTGATTGTATTACGATGTGTTCTTCGTGGTAGGTTCTGCCTCCGAGGATATCCACGAGTATCCAACTGAAGGGCAGTATCCCACTACCACTCCATCAGGCAAGCAACCATTGATCATTCCGATACAAACCCATGTTCTCGCTTCTGCTCTTGTTTACTGCATTAAGACAACCGATTCAAACTGCTGTGTGCTACGGTAGTTGAAACCTTATCCTCTGCATGACCTGTCATTGCCACAGTAACTAGATGAAACCCACTAGCATGTGTAGGAGTTGATTGAGCCATGTATGTGATTCTTACCTTGCTATGCCTGCTATGCTTAGAGTTGTGTCAGGTCTGGTTCATCTGGGAGATGGGCTAGAGTGAAATGCTTATGCCGGTAATGTGAGGGATGCGTTGAACATGTTTTGGTAAAGGTATCGATGAGAGGCCATGTAGGAGTACATGGTGGGTTGTTTCATTGAGGCCGTCCCTAAGCACTGAGATCTGTATGCGTGATTTAAGATTCAGCTACTACCACACATTGGGCCCTGAAATATGACCCCGCTCGACTTACTGACCCCTCTCGCCTCTGTCCAGGAGTTGCAACTAGTTTCTGGTGTTTGTAGGACACGTGTTGGCGGCCGTGCGTAGCGCTGACCCTAGGGGTGGGCTATGTTGCGGTAGATACACCGTGGCACGGTGTACCGAGTCACCCGTTTGGTGTGCGGGAACCCTGTTCACATCGTTTGGGGCCGTTGAGGACACCCCGGCCGGATTTCCTTGTGGATGGAACCTGAATAGGCGATAAACCTGGACTAGAGACTTGTGAGGTTAGTCAGGTCGTGGTCTACACCCACGTCGGTTTTCGCTTGAAGTCTGCCGAGCACATGTCGTGTCCAGACGCTAAGTGGTGGAAACATGTGTGACGAAGTACACCCCTGCAGGGTATAAAACTATTCGAATAGCCGCGTCCACGGTAAAGGACTACTTGGTTGCCTAGCAGTTCATAGACAAGTTAATGGATACTACTAAAAGACTCAAGATAAGTGTGAGTACCGAGGATGGCCCTCTCGTAGGATGACGAGGGAGGATCCGGTGGAGTATTGTGTTGGTGAGTAGTGGACTCGTGTGCGAAAACTATTTTACTGGTGAAGTTCTGTAGGATAGCTTAGCCAAGAGTCAAAGCTGGCTTGCTGCATCAACCCCACCGCCTTCTTGAGAATAAGCATGTATAGTAGGTTCTGATGTAAGACTTGCTGAGTACCTTTGTACTCATGTTTTGCTTATTTATTGTTTTTCAGACGACAACACTGCCCCCTCCGATGGGTTCTATGTAGACCTTGACGTCGACGAGTGACTAGCCACCCAGGTGGTGACCCTGGCCATGGAGGGCCTATGTAGATAGACAGGCTTCGAGATGCCTTCTTTCTTTCTAGAGTCTGTACCCAGACTAGTTGCTTCCGCATGTGCTTGTATGTTTGTATGACTTGAGTGTCGGGTCATGTGACCCCTATCTGTATGAACATGTTATGTATGGCTCTCTGGAGCCTTTAAATAAAGTACTTGAGTTGTAGAGTTTTGTTGTGATGCCATGTTGTATGTACTCATATCAGGCATATTGTGTGTATGATTGAAATGGTTGGTATGAGTGGGATCCGACAATCTAGTTGTTTATCCTTGACAGCCTTTCTTATGGGGAAATGTAGTCTAGTGTTCCTCGAGCCATAGTAGTCCGCTACAGCCCGGTTCACCGGAGTCCTGCTAGCCCAGCACTACTGCTCAGGACACTTGACTGGCCGGCATGTGTTTCACTTTGTCCCTATGTCTGTCCCTTCGGGGAAATGTCACACGGTGACTTCCGGAGTCCTGCCTAGCCCGCTACAGCCCGGGGTTCCCCGGAGTCCTGTTAGCCCAGTGCTACAGCCCGGAATCACTCGTTGATGACCGACATGTTCGATGTGATTCATGTATGCCTGTCTCCATAGGTCTGTGCCGCTTTGGGTTCACGACTAGCCATGTCGGCCCGGGTTCTCTGTCATATGGATGCTAGCGACACTGTCATATACGTGAGCCAAAAGGCGCAAACGGTCCCGGGCCATGGTAAGGCGTCACCCGTGGGATACCGTGCGTGAGGCCGCAAAGTGATATGAGGTGTTACCGGCTAAATCGATGTGACTTGGAATCGGGGTCCTGACAGCGTTGGTATCAGAGCCGGACTGCCTGTAGGTTCCTTGAGCCAAACTGGTCGATGTCGAGTCTAGAAATGCTCTAGTTATATGTAGGGGAATTGATTGTGGGAGGGAACGTAAGGTTCTTTTACTCCTTTACCTATGCCTCTGATCTGAGTCATTCTCTTCTCATTCAACGTGGGTTAAGGACTAGGCTCTCTTCTTCTATCAGGTTCACGTGTTACTAATCTGTAGTAGCTTATAGGATTGTTGTTACAAGCCCCAGTTCAGTTCTACTACTTTAGTATGTTGCTAATTGGATCAGAATCTTGATATGATGTTGTTGAGTGGTATTGCGAACTATTGTGGATGACTCAAATCTTTTTCTGAGCATTTACAGCTGTTATGCTGTCCAATTTTCCCTAGAAATTCTGATGCCTTTGCATTGTGGTTGTGCTTTCAGATGGCCAACCATGTTCAAAATCAAGTGGTTCGCCTGACCCGGTGCCTCGACGTGCCCGGTCATACTGCTATGTTAGTCCGGGTAATGATCGAGATGGGCTACCGTTGGTATCCCGAATACACCGTCGAAGAGCAGTTCCGCGACTTTAATCAAAGCCAATATCTCTGCACCGTCAGGATATTTCCTTCTTATCCTGGATCTACCGAGCCCCTTCACTGTTCCTATGGACTCGGGGTTACTGTTGAGATGGCTGTGCAGGATGCTGCCTATTCCATGATGACCATCTTGCGACTCCGGACTGTCCTGCTTCGGAATACCGACTTCCGTTACATGCTAGCTTCACTTCCGGGAGCGCAAGGGTATCTTCAGGCTATCTATGCTGACTCCACTCAGGAGGACTCATTAACTCGTACCACTGCCGAGATGCTCGAAGATAAGGACCGAGAGAATCGGGCCTTGAGGTTGGAGCTTTTTAATACCCGTGCTGATCATTGGGCCACATTGACTCGGTTTGCACCTGCGGTGCAAGCTGGATGTATGGATACAAGGGATCTGTATCCTGTGAGATCAGCTCTACCAGACATGGTGGATTGGCGTGATGTGGGAGGCATCACCCCACCCCGTGGTCCCTGCAGGCCACCGTTTGTTGGTCCAAGACCTCATCCTAGCCCCTTTGGTCCACAGGCTCCTCAGGACTATCTGTTCCCGGATGGTCATGTTGAACTTCCAGGCTACGGAGGTGACTTCTATGAGAACTACTACGGAGCTGTCTGAGTTAGTAGTAGTACCACTAGTATTGTAGTAGTTGTATCTCCACTATCCTGTGTGACTTGTGGAATATGACTTTGTGTGTAATCAATTCCGGAGGTGTAGACAAATAATGTATAGGAGCTTGGAATGCCTCTGATGAGATGTAATGTCTTTCATCATAGTTGTACTGTAGCTTGGGCTTGTACTGAACTATGTATGATGTGTATGACCGTTGGTATATATATGGCAGTTTTATATTACCATGACATACGGATGAACATCTCGGCATTCTGTGTTATCCATTACATTCTGCACTTCCTTGCTAAGTTTGAGCCATCCTTGTCTAAACCGTTGTCTTGTTTCCTCTTAGGATGGTCAACACCCGCAGCAACCCTGCTGCCCCGGAGCAGGGGGAAGCCAGTGCAGCTAGAGGTGAGAATCTGCCTCACCCGCCTTCTTTGGCCGAAGTGATGCTAGAGGCAGAAAGAAACAAGCGTGAGACTAACCGCCTGCTAGAGCGGATTGAGCAGAACACTGCATGCCACCCGCGAAATGACTTGGTGTCAATCAATGACTTTATCAAGCTATACCCGCCAAAGTTTAATCACTCCGTCGAGCCCCTCGACGCGGATGACTGGCTTTGCAGCATCACCCACAAGCTACGTTCTGCCAACGTAGCCGAAGCCTACAAGGTTACCTATGCTTCCTATCACCTCGAAGGCCCTGCTAGCCTTTGGTGGGAAAACTTCGAAGCTATGCGCCCGGTCGGCCAAATCACTTCTTGGGCTGAATTCAGTGAGGCTTTCCGTGAGCATCACATTCCGGAAGGTCTTATGGATCGCAAGACGGAGGAGTTCTGCAACTTCACCCAAGGAAGACTGACTGTGGATGCATATAGTCGTGAATTTGGGAATCTGGCACGCTATGCCCCTGAAGAGGTTTCTACTGATGCTAAGAAGCAGGCAAGGTTCCGCAAGGGACTTAGCCCTGAGCTTCGCCGCGATCTCCGTCTGCACGAGTGCACATCTTTTCAAAAGCTGGTCAATAAAGCCATCAGCGCTGAGACAGGCCAAACTGATTATGACGCTTCACGCAAGCACTCCCGTGATTTTGGCTCTTCATCTGGCTCGGGAGCTCAGAAGTGCCGGGTGTGGATCCCAAGCACGGCACTGCCACCCAGGTTCATCCCGAGGCCATCCTTTGAGGCGCCTCGTCCCAACCAGCAATTTGCACCGCCCAAGCCCTATGGTGGCCCTGCTGCTAATGCTGCTCCACGCCCCAATGTGGTGACATGCTTTAAGTGTGGAGAGCCGGGTCACTATAGCCGAGAGTGTCCCCAGAACAACAACTCCAATCAAACTGGGAAGTCCGTTGGTCGTGGTAAGCCAACGGGGAAAACATTTTACGCCAAGCCGGCCACCACTGCACGTGGCCATGTCAACTATGTTTCAGCCGAGGAGGCTCATGAGGATCCCAACGTCGTCCTTGGTACGCTCCTTGTTAACTGCCATCCGGCATCCATTCTTTTCGATACTGGAGCATCTCATTCATTCATATCCGAGAGCTATGCTCGATTGCATAACACGACATTCTGTGACATGCCCACTTCCATGGTAATTCAAACCCCGGGTTCCAAATGGCAAACTTCTAGAGTAAGCCATGGGAACGAAATTCTTGTCGACAAACTTGTCTTCCTTGCATCCTTAATAGCTCTCAAGTCCTCCGACATAAATATCATCTTGGGTATGGACTGGATGTCAGCTCATTATGCTAAGATCGATTGTGCCACCAGAACCGTTCAACTTACTCACCCATCGGGCAAGACAGTCAATGTCTTAACTCGAGTGTCCAAGCGCCAGCTTTACTCTCTAAATGCTAACCCTCTTCCAGACCTTGAGGATGTTCCAGTAGTCCGAGACTTTCTGGATGTTTTTCCAGAAGAACTGCCAGGTGTTCCACCTGACAGGGATGTTGAGTTCGTGATAGACCTTGTCCTAGGAACCGTTCCAATCTCTAGAAGACCCTACAAGATGGCACCCTTAGAACTAGCCGAGCTTAAGAACCAACTCGATGAGTCCTTGAAAAAGGGTTTCATCCGTCCTAGTTCCTCTCCTTGGGCTTGCCCGGTCCTCTTCGTCAAGAAGAAGGATGGAACGGATCGAATGGTTGTGGATTACCGACCTGTCAATTTGGTCACCATCAAGAACAAATATCCGCTTCCTAGGATCAACGATCTGTATGATCAGCTTGCTGGATCCTCAGTCTTTTCCAAGATGGATTTGAGGTTGGGCTACCATCAAATCAAAATCAGAAACGGGGACATTCCCAAAATGGCCTTTGTTACTCGTTATGGCCAATACGAGTACACCGTGATGTCCTTCGGTTTAACCAATGCCCCAGCCACCTTTTCTCGGTTAATGAACTCGGTTTTCATGGAGTACTTGGACAAATTTGTCGTAGTATACCTCGATGACATACTCATCTACTCCAAGAATGAAGAAGAACATGCCGAACATCTAAGGCTGGTATTGATGAAACTTCGAGAGCATCGCCTTTATGCCAAATTCTCCAAGTGTGAATTTTGGTTGCCAGAAGTGACCTATCTAGGCCATGTAATTTCTGGTAAGGGTATTGCTGTCAATCCCGAGCGAGTTCAAGCCGTCCTTGATTGGACTCCACCTGAGACGGTTAAGCAAGTTCGGAGCTTCCTTGGCTTAGCGAGCTATTGCCGCCGCTTCGTCAAAAATTTCTCCAAGGTTGCTAAACCTCTAACTGAACTCCTCAAGAAGGATAAAAAGTTCGAGTGGACTCCACAGTGCGAGTTCAGTTTTCAGGAACTGAAAAGACGCCTGACATCTGCTCCCGTACTGGTACCACCAGATTTCTCCAAGGACTTTATTATCTATTGCGACGCCTCGCGACAAGGACTAGGTTGCATACTCATGCAAGATCGTCAGGTAATTGCCTATGCTTCACGACAATTACACCCACATGAGGAAAATTATCCCACACATGATCTAGAGCTTGCAGCTGTAGTCCATGCACTTAAAACCTGGCGACATTACCTTCTCGGTAATCGTTGCGGGATCTTCACCGATCACCAAAGTTTGAAATATATCTTCACCCAACCAGATTTGAATCTCAGGCAAAGACGTTGGGTCGAGTTGATCTTGGATTACGACTTAGGAATAACTTACACCCCAGGCAAAGCCAATGTCATGGTTGATGCGCTAAGCCGTAAGTCCTATTGTAACAACCTGATGTTACAACAAAGTCAACCACTTCTCCATGAGGAATTTCGTAAGCTTAATCTTCACATTGTTCCTCGAGGATTCCTATCCACCCTGGTGGCGAAACCTACCCTTATGGATCAAATCATAGCTGCCCAGAAGCGTGATAAGGGCATATCCCGGATTAAGGAAAACATCGCTAGCGGAGTTGCTAAATGTTTCTCCATGGATGAGCGAGGTGCTGTCTTTTTCAAGAACCGTTTGATGGTTCCCAAGAAACAACATCTACGCCAGTTGATCCTTAAGGAAGCTCATGAATCCCCTCTCACCATTCATCCCGGTAGTACTAAAATGTATCAAGACCTACGCCAGAGGTTTTGGTGGACTAGGATGAAGAGAGAAATCGCTCAATACATTGCTAGCTGCGACGTCTGTCATCGTGTTAAAGCAGAGCATCAACGGCCTGCTGGCACCCTTCAACCTTTGGCTATTCCTGAATGGAAATGGGATAAAATCAGTGTGGATTTCATCACTGGGTTTCCCAGGACCAAGAGAGGGAATAATGCCATCTTCGTTGTGGTCGACCGACTTTCCAAAGTAGCCCACTTTCTACCTGTTCATGAGAGTATCACTGCTAGCCAGCTAGCTGATCTATACATCTCCCGAATAGTATCTCTTCATGGTGTTCCATTGGAAATTAACTCAGACCGTGGGAATCTCTTCACCTCTCGATTTTGGGAAAGCTTCCAAAATACTATGGGAACTCGTCTCTCTTTTAGTACCGCCTTCCATCCTCAATCAAGTGGTCAAGTAGAGTGAGTCAATCAAATTCTGGAAGATATGCTCCGAGCTTCTGTTATCTCGTTCGGAATGAGTTGGGAGAAATGCCTTCCATTCGCGGAGTTTGCCTATAACAATAGTTATCAAGCTAGTTTGGGGAAAGCTCCTTTCGAAGTTCTCTATGGACGAAAATGTCGAACGCCTCTTAACTGGTCAGAAACCGGGGAAAGACAGCTCTTTGGCCCGGATATGATTCAGGAAGCAGAAGAGCAGGTTCGCGTTATTCGTGAGAAATTGAAAACAGCCCAATCTCGTCAAAAGAGTCAATATGATCGTAAACATAAACCTATGACTTATGAAGTCGATGAGAAGGCCTACCTTCGGGTTACTCCGTTAAAGGGAACCCATCGTTTCGGTATCAAAGGCAAATTGGCTCCTCGTTACATTGGACCCTTTCGCATTCTTGCCAAACGAGGAGAAGTTGCCTACCAATTGGAACTACCTCCGCATCTTTCCAGAGTTCACGATGTCTTCCACGTTTCACAACTCAGGCATTGCTTCGCGGATCCTATCCGTGGAGTGGATCACAAAACGCTGGATCTACAAGATAACCTTTCTTATCGGGAATATCCCGTTCGTATCCTTGATCAAGCCGAGCGTACCACTCGACGTCATAATATCAAGTTTCTCAAGGTTCAATGGTCACACCATTCCGAGGAAGAAGCCACTTGGGAAAGGGAGGATCGTCTTCGACTTGAGTACCCCACCTTCTTCCCGGAGGATCCTAAATCTCGGGACGAGATTCTTTTGAGTGGGGGTGAGTTGTCACACCCTAGCTAGTTCAAGCATTAGAATGTGCATCATGTTTAAATTCCTCTTAAATTTGAATTGGGGAAGACAGAACCCCCAACACACCCCCCCTTGGAAACAACTAGGGTTTACAAAAAATATTTTCAATGAACCTGAAATGCCCTTCTAAAAAGCTCACCCTGTTTGTCTTAGGTTAGAACCTCTGGCAAAATTGGTGCACAATTTTCTAGGTCAACAGAAGGTCATTGAATTAAATCATAAGTATTTGAATTTGGGCATTTAAATGCTATAAAATAATCTAAATGCTCAAATAATTCTGGGAATAAATGTTTCTTGTTGGAAATAATCTAAACAGAGGCCACATTTATTTTCAGGATTTTTGGAAATGTTTTAGTATTTTATTTAAAGCTAAACAGTTGCAGTTAAATAGAAAATAGAAACTAAATAAAAAAAGAGGAGAAAGAAGCCCACCTGGGCCTTACCTGTGCTGGCCCAGCCACCTGGCTCGGCCCAGCCTGCTGGCGCTGCCAGTCGTCGTCCTCCTCGCGCCAGAAGGATGCGGAGCGCGTGGCCGGCGCCCGCGGCCACACGCCGGCCACCTCTTGCTTCCGCCGACGCCCGGGAGACGCCCTGAAGTGCCACGCGACCCCCCACATCTCCCTCTCGCACTAGCTCACTCTCCCCTTGTCTCCCTCTCTCTCTCCCGCGACGGCCGAGCGCGTACCTCGCCGCCGATCGCCGTAGTTGCCACCACAGACACCCCCTCGCCCCTCCGACGAGCCCATTAGCTCCGCCTCGACTCCCTCGTCCTCCAAACCGAGCCACGCATCGCCGGAGGCCCTGCATCACCGCCTTCGCCCTCGTCTTCAACCTCGGGCACCCGAGCCATCTCCGGTCGAATTCGCCGCCGCCAGGACCTCCCCGAGCCCGCTGACCCCCTCTCCGACTCTGCTATGAGCTCCTCTTCCTTTCCCCCTAGTTCCCGTGCTCGATTACGCCTCGTAGCCGCCGCCCCCTCCAAGCCCGAGCGCTCCTCGCCGCTGGCCATGCCGCCGTCGTGGCTACGGCCGTGCAAGCACGCGTCCGAGCGCCTCACCGTGCTCAACGCAGCACCAGGGACCCGTAGCCACCACCAGTTCTTCCTCCCATGCACCGTAGCCTCGAAACCGACCTCGCCCGAACTCCGTCCGCCGCCACGAGCTCGATTCCGGCGAGCTCGCTCCACCCCAGCTCCTCCCACTTGCCCCACTAGATGCGCACGAGCCCCAGCTATGCGTAGCACGTCTCCGCCGTCGATTTGGTCACCGGAGGACCAAATCCGAAGCCCTCCGTCGTCTCGGGCCTCGCCGGCATCGAGCCGCCGGCGAGTTGACCCAGTTTGACCCCTGGGTGGGCCCAGGAAGACCCCCCTGAGTCTATGACAGGTGGGGCCGGTCGGCTAACTAAATTAGGATTAGTCTTAATTAATTTTAATTAAATCAGTCACTGACATGTGGGCCCAGGCCCCACTGACAACTAATTAGTGTTAATCTAATTTTGCTAATTAGCTGAGAGGCTGACAGAAGGGGCCCACCAGTCAGGTTTGACCTGGGCTGGCGCCTTTGACCTGCTGACGTCACCCTGACGCAATGCTGACGCAGTAATTGATTTTCTGGATTTATTCTTATTCAGGAAATTCCAGAAAATAGTTCAAACTTCAAAAATTCATAGAAATTCAACCATAGCTCCAAATGAGATAAATTATATATGAAAAATTATCAGAAAAATTCAATCTATCCAACTGTAATGGTTTCATGCATGACAAAACAAGTTACCTTGCTGTTTAGGCAGAATAAGGAAAAGCACTATTAAGGCCATGTTTAATGAGCTAATATTTGAATCTTTGATTCAAATGAGTTCATTCCTTTCTAATATAACTTGCATTAGGCCAAGACACATTCATATTGCCATGTCATAGCATGCGTCATATTGTTGCATATCGTCATGTGTTGATTGTATTACGATGTGTTCCTCGTGGTAGGTTCTGCCTCCGAGGATATCCACGAGTATCCAACTGAAGGGCAGTATCCCACTACCACTCCATCAGGAAAGCAACCATTGATCATTTCGATACAAACCCATGTTCTCGCTTCTGCTCTTGTTTACTGCATTAAGACAACGCGATTCAAACTGTTGTGTGCTACGGTAGTTGAAACCTTATCCTCTGCATGACCTGTCATTGCCACAGTAACTAGATGAAACCCACTAGCATGTGTACGAGTTGATTGAGCCATGTATGTGATTCTTACCTTGCTATGCCTGCTATGCTTAGAGTTGTGTCAGGTATGGTTCATCTGGGAGATGGGCTAGAGTGAAATGCTTATGCCGGTAATGTGAGGGATGCGTTGAACATGTTTTGGTAAAGGTATCGATGAGAGGACATGTAGGAGTACATGGTGGGTTGTTTCATTGAGGCCGTCCCTAAGCATTGAGATCTGTATGCGTGATTTAAGATTCAGCTACTACCACACATTGGGCCCTGAAATATGACCCCGCTCGACTTACTGACCCCTCTCGCCTCTATCCAGGAGTTGCAACTAGTTTCTGGTGTTTGTACGACACGTGTTGGCAGCCGTGCGTAGCGCTGACCCTAGGGGTGGGCTATGTTGCGGTAGATACACCGTGGCACGGTGTACCGAGTCACCCGTTTGGTGTCGCGGGAACCCTCTTCACATCGTTTGGGGCCATTGAGGACACCCCGGCCGGATTTCCTTGCGGATGGAACCTGAATAGGCGATAAACCTGGACTAGAGACTTGTGAGGTTAGTCAGGTCGTGGTCTACACCCACGTCGGTTTTCGCTTGAAGTCTGCCGAGCACATGTCGTGTGCAGACGCTAAGTGGTGGAAACATGTGTGACGAAGTACACCCCTACAGGGTATAAAACTATTCGAATAGCCGCGTCCGCGGTAAAGGACTACTTGGTTGCATATACAGTTCATAGGCAAGTTAATGGATACTACTAAAAGACTCAAGATAAAGTGTGAGTACCGAGGATGGCCTTCTCGTAGGATGACGAGGGAGGATCCCCGGTGGAGTATTGTGTTGGTGAGTAGTGGACTCGTGTGCGAAAACTATTTTACTGGTGAAGTTCCGTAGGATAGCTTAGCCAAGAGTCAAAGCTGGCTTGCTGCATCAACCCCACCGCCTTCTTGAGAATAAGCATGTATAGTAGGTTCTGATGTAAGACTTGCTGAGTACCTTTGTACTCATGTTTTGCTTATTTATTGTTTTCAGACGACAACACTGCCCCCTCCGATGGGTTCTATGTAGACCTTGACGTCGACGAGTGACTAGCCACCTAGGTGGTGACCCTGGCCATGGAGGGCCTATGTAGATAGACAGGCTTCGAGATGCCTTCTTTCTTTCTAGAGTCTGTACCCAGACTAGTTGCTTCCGCGTGTGCTTGTATGTTTGTATGACTTGAGTGTCAGGTCATGTGACCCCTATCTGTATGAACATGTTATGTATGGCTCTCTGGAGCCTTTAAATAAAGTACTTGAGTTGTAGAGTTTTGTTGTGATGCCATGTTGTATGTAATCATATCAGGCATATTGTGTGTATGATTGAAATGCTTGGTATGAGTGGGATCCAACAATCTAGTTGTTTATCCTTGACAGCCTTTCTTATGGGGAAATGTAGTCTAGTGTTCCTCGAGCCATAGTAGTCCGCTACAGCCCGGTTCACCGGAGTCCTGCTAGCCCAGCACTACTGCTCAGGACACTTGACTGGCCGGCATGTGTTTCACTTCGTCCCTATGTCTGTCCCTTCGGGGAAATGTCACACGGTGACTTCCGGAGTCCTGCCTAGCCTTCTACAGCCCGGGGTTCCCCGGAGTCCTGTTAGCCCAGTGCTACAGCCCGGAATCACTCGTTGATGACCGACATGTTCGATGTGATTCATGTATGCCTGTCTCCATAGGTCTGTGCCGCTTTGGGTTCACGACTAGCCATGTCGGCCCAGGTTCTCTGTCATATGGATGCTAGCGACACTGTCATATACGTGAGCCAAAAGGCGCAAACGGTCCCGGGCCATGGTAAGGCGTCACCCGTGGGATACCGTGCGTGAGGCCGCAAAGTGATATGAGGTGTTACCGGCTAGATCGATGTGACTTGGAATCGGGGTCCTGACATTCCTCTTTGGGGAAATACCGACGTAGCTTCAAGCGACATCAAAAGGAATTTCTAGCGCCGTTGTCGGGGTGGATCATCAACATATACCAGGTTCCTAATCACAAACCGCATCTCCTCTCAATTTACATTATTTTCCATTTTCCTCTCATTTTCATCTCCCCCACTTCACAAAATTTTCTGTTTTATTCGCCCTCTTTTTCGTTCGCCTTTTTCTCGTCAGATCTTTTGTTTGCTTGTGTTGCCATGTGCCTTCTATATGCTTGCATCTTCGCTTGCTAAAAAATCTATTGATATGGATCCCCATCCACTTGCTAAACTTTTTAAAAGATCCAATCATGATGAACCAATTTCTAGTGAGTTGAGTGCACTAGATTATCTTTATGAAGTTTTGCTTGAGATTTGTGAATCTGAAAATTGTGATGAAATATTTTATGAAGTGATTCATGATAGCTCCTTGAATGAAAAGCATGATTGCAATGATTTTACTATAAAATCTATTAATGACAATTGTGCTAATAATATGCAAAACCCCAAGCTTGGGGATGCTAATTTTGCTGTGACCACTATTTGTTGCAATGATCATGATTGGGGTGATTCTTCTTATGATCTTGAAAACTTATTTAAGCCTCATGATGACTATGTTATTTGGAATAATTTTGAAAGTGGGTTTGGAAGAGTGTCAACTTTAGGTAAAAATAATCCCACATATTTGCAGAGTGTTCAATCTTATGAATTTTTTGATAAAAGTGGTTTGGAGAGGTCATGACTTTACTTGATGTTAATCCCACTATCTTGGAAGATCATAAAACTTTTATGCATGTGGATCATTGTAACGCCTCGAGAATCTTGCTACAGTAATCCCCCTAATGATGCCTTGTCGTCATGCTTTCCTAAGCCAAAATGCCACTTGTCCAATAATCAAGTCCAATTCAATTCAAATTGCATGTCAATTATTTGCATCTTCAAATGAGCCAGAAAAATAGTTCACCATGTGGCAAATATTCTCTAAGTATTTGTCATGATGAAACCTACCTCTGTTGGATTCCAAAAATGCTCCTAGAAATTATTTGAGTGGTCCAGCAACAATTAAATTGGCCTTTTCAATTTCCAAAAGTGTGTAAACATTTCCAAATGCTCAAAACAATTTTTGTGCAACTTCACAATATTGTAAAGTATTTATTGTGGCATGTGGCACATTTTACAAGAGTCATTTGGTGCTCGGGATAATTGCTAAGCAGTAACTTTTTGATTTCCAGAAAAGAAAAAGGAAAAGGCCATAGCAAGAAAAGAGAAAACAAAAGCCCCCCACTGGATCGGGGCAAAACGCCACTGACGCCATCGCCGGTTCCCGTCACCACCACGCCCTCCTGAACCGCTCGTCTCCACTCCCCCAACCCCCCTTGGATCAGGATCGATCCCGCCACCCACGTTGGCCGAAGCCGCCCGCCCTCGTCTACCTCCACCTCGCGAACGCCACCGCGTCGATCACCGCATCGCCCCTGCGCCCCTCGCCGCCCCTCATATCGAATCCCGCTGTCGCCGCCGCCCGGGGCTCCACGGGCCTCGCCGGAGCGCTCCCTCACCGATCTGCCTCCCCCTATGCACGTCGTCGCCGTCGTCCTCCCCGAGCACCGCTGCCTTGACCCCACGGGCGCGCCGGTGAGGCCTCGCCTCCCTCCGCTCCCCCTGCTCTCCACGCACATGCCCGCTCACGCCCGCGGTCACCGCGTCCACGGCCGCGCTCTATCCGTTCCCCACGCGCCCTGGCCTCCTCCCCGCACGGCCGGACGATGCGCGCCACTACCCGCGACTGTGTCCGCTCCACCAGCCACCCCGCTCGCTGCACCCACCCGCGCCCGCACAGCCCCTCCGCCCTGCGTTCGTCATCGCCCGTCCGGCCGCCGCTGCTGCTCTGCCTACGCCTAGTGCGCACCTGCGTCATCCTTCGTCCCGCTCGGACCCACTACCCCATTGACGCCCTGCTCCATCGTGGCTGCAGCCACCTCCGGCGACACGCCGTCGCCCGCTCAGACCTCATGCGGGTCAGGCGCCTGTAGCGCCCCAGCAACCGTAGCCGCCCCGATAGGCCTCTGTTGCCACTGGACAACGGGGCCCACTCCCCTGAGAACAAAAAAAAGAGAAATTTAAAAATAAATAATAAATAAAATTCTTAAATTAATTAATTAATTAAAGAATTAATTAACTTAATTAATTTTGATTAATTAAACTAAAACAACTAATTAATCCTAGTTAATTAACCTAAACCCTAATTAGGCTAAGCAGAGAATGACAGTTGGGTCCCACTAGACCCACATGTCAGGTTGACCAGGTCAACGGTCAAAGTTGACTGCTGACGTCAGCATGCACTGTTCTGGATAATGTTGATTTTAAATAATTAAATAAATCCTAAAAATGATTTAAATCTTTTAAAATTAATATAAAATAAACCGTAGCTCGGATGAAAAATCTGTGTACATGAAAGTTGCTCAGAACGACGAGATGAACCTGGATACGTAGCCCGTTCGTCCGACACACATCCCTAGCATAGAGAACATGCAACTTTCCCCTTCCGGTTCATCTGTCCGAAAATGCGAAACACCGGGGATACTTTCCCGGATGTTACCCCCCTTTGCCAGTATCACCTCCTACCGCGTTAGGTCACACCCGGCACATCTTATTGCCATGTTATGCTTTGTGGTGCTATGCTTGCTATATATTTACTTTTTCTTCCCCCTCTTCTCTCCGGTAAACCCCGAGACCGATGCTGCCCTTGTGATCGACTACGTCGATGACAACCCCCCTCCTTGCCAGAGCAACCAGGCAAGCAAACCCTCCTTGAGCATCCCGATATCACCCATTTCTTTCCCTCTCATGCTTGCATTAGAACTGCTACTGCTTTATGTATGATCCTACTCTGATGCATAGCCTGTTTTTGTTACCTGCTTTCATACCTTACCTGCTTATCCTAAACTTCTTAGTATAGGTTGGATAGAGATCCATCAGTGACCCCACCATGTCCCAGTTGCCTCGCTTTATGTTTGATGACTCGATCAACGTGATCAACGTCCAGGCCCCGACACCGCACATCACCCCCCCCCCTAGTTGTACGACTCTGTAGAGTTACCATCGAGTACCGAGGGTGGAACCTCTTACATCACTCCTGATGAGATCTCCGTAGTGTAGCTATACGGTCGAGGTCATCGAGGGTGATTTCCTCCTTAACCACTTCCGCTGCGGCTCTGTCATGCAAACCATCAAATGTGAACCTCGAGGGTGGATCCTCTTACGTTCACCTTCATGACAACATCGAGTGGAATTCACCGGGGGTGATTCCTTAGGTTTTTCCTTTGGTGTTAGACACACAGTTACTATGGTTACTATGACTTTGCACTGAGCCATGTTACTAAAGACGGGTCGACCCTGAGGGGTACCCGCACGAGCTTAATAGCGAATGATGTGGAGTCGGGTTGACCTGGAAGGAGCCCGCGGGATACTTACGAGGCGTGGCCGGGCATTCTTAGCCCTTGAGGCTAGTACTCGAGACGAGGCGACATGGTCACATCGATCGTGAGTCTCTGCTCGTTACCGCGTGCTCCTAATCCACTATGGATTTGGATATTTGATCCGAGGGGCCTCTGGCCTGATAACACTAACCATCACGTGGGCATAGTATGGGCGTTCTGTGTCATATACATCAGCCGAAGCTTAATATACGTCAGCAACTGAGGGGCGCGCGCCGGGTTGGACTGCGTAAGCTCCTGCCTTGTTGAAGGAGGTAGCTAGGTCTGCTCACCTGCCGCGTTCGCAACATGCAGGAGTTCCCGGGGAGATGGCCCATGACCCATGGGGGCATAGGTTTAGTCCGGTGTGCTGACCTCTCTATTAAGCCTAGGTTGGGTTGCGGCGTATTGTTTGGCCAAGGCCGGGCATGACCCAGGAAAGTGTGTCCGGCCGGAGTTAATCGAGCGTGGTGGGTAAGTTGGTGCACCCCTGTAGGGAAGAAAACATCTATCGATAGCCTGTCCTACGGTAACGGACACTTCGAGTTGTATCCCGATCGATACAACTAGAACTGGATACTTGTGATGAGAACTGGATGGTGATGAGAATTGGAATGTGTTGACACTTGGATAGTATGGCTCTGGGATTGCTTTCTCACAGGGAGTCGAGAAAGGATCTCTAGCCGAGGTTGATAACATTACTGTTACTTTACTTTATGCTACTCTACTCCCTCCTGTTGCTGCAAGATGGTGGTTTCTAGAAGGTGCTAGTCTTCGATAGGCTAGGCATTCCCCTTCCCTTCTGGCATCCTGCAATTTAGTCCACAGATACATCCCATTCCTTTGACACAGATGCATACTTAGTTTAGATCTGATGTAAGTCTTGCGAGTACTTTGGATGAGTACACACGGTTGCTTTGCTACTTCTTTTTCCCCATACCCGATTGTTGCGACCAGATGACGGATCCCAGGAGCCAGACGATGCCAGTGATGACTACTACTACCCGGAGGATGCCTACTACTACGTGAAGACCGCTGACGACTTGGAGTAGTTAGGAGGCTCCCAGGCAGGAGGCCTTGCCTTTTCGATCGTTGTTGCTTTTGTGCTAGCCTTCTTAAGGCAATCTTGTCTAACTTATGTCTGTACTCAGATATTGTTACTTCCGCTGACTCTTGTGTATTCTAGCTTATATATTCGAGCCCTCGAGGCCCCTGGCTTGTAATATAAAGCTTGTATTATTTTAATTTGTGTCTAGAGTTGTGTTGTGATATCTTCCCGTGAGTCCTTGATCTTGATCATTCACATTTGCGTCTATCATTAGTGTACGGTCAAATCGTGGGCATCACAAGTTGGTATTAGAGCCGACTGCCTATAGGTAGCCCCTTTCCAACTCCTTGGTCGAAGTCGAGTCTAGTCACTAAAAAACTTTTAATAACATGGATGTGTGTCTTACGGTCCCACATCGCCATTGGGTGGTATTAGGATCTTTTACTCCTCATCTATACTCCGGGACTCTAATCTCTCTTCCATTCGGGTTAAACATTCTACTAACTCTGACATTAGGTTCTCGTACCCACTTCCTCCCGGAGAGCCCCGACATTACTGATGATTGCTTACTTCACCAAGAAGATTCCGCAAATACTCCTTGATGTTTCTCGAGACCCTGTGCCAACTGCCTTGTAGTTCCTCACCACCGATAATCCCCCTGAATAACATCCTTGCCGCTTGTACCTTCATCCCTAGTTGCTCCTGTTATTATAAGATACCACTAGTACTCTCCGTTGTTCCGAGAATCCTTGTGCCTTCTACTTTGCAGCTTCTTTTTGCACTAAGGATAATTCACTTAACGGGGGTCTGCTCATCTCCAGTTGTTCATATACTTTTCAGAATACTTGTAAATACTATCCGATCTTCCGAGAATCCTCTTCAAACTATTGCTCTGCAAATACTTGTCTGCTTGCATTATGGATGCTTTTCATATGTGTAGCAATATTCATTAGTATCCTTTGACACCATCATTTTGATCCTATCAATCCAACATGTGTGTGAAAGCACACAATCATCAGTTGATCCTTCTAAATTATCTTTCCGGCTCAGACGTCATTTTGAACATGAGCTGGTTCCCGACCAATCTTTTTGTCATCGATTGTGCCCCTAGGTCTATTCTACTTATCCATCCTTGATCAAAGCGTCTTCTTCTGATCCCCCGAATTGGAAATCATAATTCCTTTGCATTTAAGCTTTGGAATTATCACATATTTCCAAAATCCGATGCCTCTGCATTATTTCTTCTTTTGATTGAATATGGATAATCACATCAGCTCCGTTGTGGATCGCCAGATCCATTATTGGGTTAACATCTGACAGTGTCCTTCATATTCAAAGAACCTCGTGAAGTTCTTTCCCAAATACATAATGCCTTTGGTAATTGTATCCTCTCCTTTTGTCAACCATGCTCTGCTTTCGAGCTTGTGTTGTTTACTTCTGAAGTTTGTGGAATAGGTTCCTGAGATGCCCTATGGGTTGAACCTATGCCTCCCATAATCCGTTTGAACCCAAAGAGTTTTAGTGAGTCTTACTCTTCTGGTGTTTTGCCAGATATAATTTCAACACTATGACTTCATCGAAAATAAGAAGTGAATGGAAGGTTATGCATTGAAGAAGTGGGAGTCGACCTTGAACTTTGTGTTCATGCCCATGGACACGATGTAGATCCTATCATGGAAGCTTCTTGTGATAATAACTATTTCCTTAATAACTATCATCTGGTATCTGTGAATTGATCCTCTACAACCGTGGATCCGACCATGATTGTTCTTCTTTGATCCCATTTCTTGGACAAGTTAAAGCATCTGAATTCTACAGATCAATGCGTCTGCCCGACCTCTGTTATGATCTACCTTCGAGTATTACCCATGGTATCTCGAGGATATCATGCCATTACTCTACACCTTATGAATTTTTGATGAAGTACTACCTTACCCTGTCTTTGTCACTTCATGGGTTCTGGGTTGTTTATCAATCGAGAACACCGATAAGAGAATCGATCCCGCACTCTGATGCAACAACTCTAAGTAATTTTCGTTGCTTACGAGTTTAATAATCCTTCTAGTCATTCCTAGCCTGATCAACTACATCATTATCATGCTACTTCTAACTGTGCTACCTGGTCCTTATGCCCGGAACAACTTTTGTCGACGAGCTAAGCCTACATCGATCTTCCTCATCTTATCATTTCACCTCGAACAACAAGCTTGATTTCAAGCTTGTGTCAAATCCGTGGTTCTCATAGCTTTTCACTTCATCCTCCCTTTTGCTTGATGTCGTCGCTGCTCGATGGCATCTTCATAGAGCCTCTCAACAAAATTTGTCGTGATCACCGTCAACACTTTGGCTTCTTCGGAGATGTCAATTGAATTCATGGCTAGAAATACCATCCCTGCCCCTCGATGATTTATGTCAGCATCAACAACATTCTTGTCTCCCCCCAACACAAACTTGATCATATTAATTTTGGGAATACATCCATGTTGACATGTCGATGGATTGCTATTGAACCCATCGGCCACCTCCTCATCTTTTTCCTGCTAAAATAACATGATAAGTTCTAGAATTTCCCGATGGATCCTTGGTGTATCCAAAGTCTGACCTTTGCTTGAAACCATGTCAATGCTATCTCGAAGCATGTCTGTGGTAATCTAATCTCCAATAAGAAAATTTGAAGCATGACACTAAATCTTCTTTATCAAGTATCCAAACACCGTTGTATGGGTAATGTCATGAAATTTCTTTCCCCCTACCTAAATGGTTTTAAACTCCTATCTTGTCATGGATACCATGCTCTGCTTGTCCTTGGGAAGGATATACCCCTGAAATATGTGTTTAAACACATTTTCCTTTCCATTGTTCTGTTTAATCTGACAATTACATTTTACTTTCCATTGGTTTGTTTAAACCTTATTGTGATCTATATTATATAAGGAGTAATATTTCCCTGCTTATGTAAACACCTCGTTGTATCACTCTGTTAGTAAGACCCTGTTACTATTGTTGATGACATTCCGGTAGCCACCGATGGACGAGAACTTTGCCTAATGGCCAGCCTCGTTCAACGAGTAGGATAATGGTTCTCTTCATCCCTCGCCCTTGGTACCAACGTTGTTGCCGACATAACTGACAGGCTACCCTCTGACATGCCTTGCTATCATAACCGTGCAAGATGCCAGCACCCTTCCTACTTTTAACCCACATGGTGGGCCCATAACCCACAGTTCCACAGGATCAAAACCTGACTCTCCTGTATATCTTTGATTCCGAAATATTCTTGCATTTGGCTTCGTATCATGTCACAAGCCACCTTTCGAGACATGATCTATTCCCGATGCTCTGAACCCCCTTCTCACACTCTGTTCAGGTATCGATCGTTTGTCCATTCGCTTGAAACTTCCTATTGTACCTTCATATTTTGTTGTTGATGTTTTCTTAAGTTTCAACTCGAGAGGTACATCTGCAACTTTCCTTGAATTGTTCACCAGATAATTAACCCTATAAGGGTCAGTTCTCCCGAATTTACTCTTTACTTCTGCACTTAAATCTCGGTACGAGATTTCTTGTAGTGGAGGAGTTTTGTAACGCCCCGAGAATCTTGCTACAGTAATCCCCCCTAATGATGCCTTGCCGTCATGCTTTCCTAAGCCAAAATGCCACTTGTCCAATAATCAAGTCCAATTCAATTCAAATTGCAAGTCAATTATTTGCATCTTCAAATGAGCCAGAAAAATAGTTCACCATGTGGCAAATATTCTCTAAGTATTTGTCATGATGAAACCTACCTCTGTTGGATTCCAAAAATGCTCCTGGAAATTATTTGAGTGGTCCAGCAACAATTAAATTGGCCTTTTCAATTTCTAAAAGTGTGTAAACATTTCCAAATTCTCAAAACAATTTTTGTGCAACTTCACAATATTGTAAAGTATTTATTTTGGCATGTGGCACATTTTACAAGAGTCATTTGGTGCTCGGGATAATTGCTAAGCAGTACTTTTTGATTTCTAGAAAAGAACAAGGAAAAGTCCATAGCAAGAAAAGAGAAAAGAAAAGCTCCCACTGGGCCAACCGGCTCAGCTGGCCATCCATGCAAACCCCAGTCGCCCGAATGGGCCGGCCCACCCCCCCACTCCCTTTTCCCCCCACTCCTCGGGGTACTGAAACCCTAACCCCCCCACTCGTCCCACTCTCCCCCTCCCCCGATCCAGATCGGATCGGGGCAAAACGCCACCGACGCCATCGCCGGTTCCCGTCACCACCACGCCCTCCCGAACCGCTCGTCTCCACTCCCCCTCCCTCACTCCCCCGATCCCCCTTGGGTCGGGATCGATCCCGCCGCCTACGTTGGCAGAAGCCGCCCGCCCTCGTCTACCTCCACCTCGCGGACGCCACCGCGTCGAGCCCCGCATCGCCCATGCGCCCCTCGCCGCCGCCCGGATCGAACCCTGCCGTCACCGCCGCCCGGGGCTCCACGGGCCTCGCCGGAGCGCTCCCTCACCGGTCTGCCACCCCCAACGCATGTCGTCGCCATCGTCCTCCCCGAGCACCGCTGCCTAGAGCCCACGGCCGCGCCGGTGAGGCCCCGCCTCCCTCCGCTCCCCTGCTCTCCGCGCACATGCCCGCTCGCGCCCGCGGTCACCGCGTCCACGGCCGCGCTCTGTCCGTTCCCCACGCGCCCTGGCCTCCTCCCCGCACGGCCCGATGATGCGCGCCACTGCCCGCGACTGCGTCCGCTCCGCCAGCCACCCCGCTCGCTGCACCCACCCGCGCCCGCACAGCCCGCCGCCCTGCATTCGCCGTGGCCCGTCCAGCCGCCGCTGCTACTTCACCTACGCCCAGTGCGCGCCCGCGTCGTCCTTCGACCCGCTCGGACCCACTGCCCCATTGCCGCCTCGCTCCACCGTGGCTGCAGCCACCTCCGGCGACGCGCCGTCGCCCGCTCGGACCTCATGCGGGTCGGATGCCTGTAGCGCCCCAGCAACCGTACCCGCCCCGATAGGCCTCTATGCCACTGGACAACAGGGCCCACGCCCCTGAGAACAAAAAAAAGAGAAATTTAAAAATAAATAATAAATAAAATTATTAAATTAATTAATTAAAGGATTAATTAAAGAATTAATTAACTTAATTAATTTTGATTAATTAAACTAAAACGACTAATTAATCCTAGTTAATTAACCTAAACCCTAATTAGGCTAAGCAGAGAATGACAGGTGGGTCCCACTGGACCCACATGTCAGGTTGACCAGGTCAACGGTCAACGTTGACTGCTGACGTCGGCATGCACTGTTCTGGATAATGTTGATTTTAAATAATTAAATAAATGCTAAAAATGATTTAAATCTTTTAAAATTAATATAAAATAAACCGTAGCTCGGATGAAAAAACTTTGTACATGAAAGTTGCTCAGAACGACGAGATGAACCCGGATACATAGCCCGTTCATCCGACACACATCCCTAGCATAGCGAACACACAACTTCCCCCCTCCGGTTCATCTGTCCAAAAACGTGAAACACCGGGGATACTTTCCCGGATGTTACCCCCCTTTGCCAGTATCACCTCCTACCGCGTTAGGTCACACCCGGCACATCTTATTGCCATGTTATGCTTTGTGGTGCTATGCTTGCTATATATTTACTTTTTCTTCCCCCTCTTCTCTCTGGTAGACCCCGAGACCGATGCTGCCCTTGTGATCGACTACGTCGATGACGACCCCCCTCCTTGCCAGAGCAACTAGGCAAGCAAACCCTCCTTGAGCATCCCAATATCACCCATTTCTTTCCCTCTCATGCTTGCATTAGAACTGCTACTGCTTTATGTATGATCCTACTCTGATGCATAGCCTGTTTTTGTTACCTGCTTTCATACCTTACCTGCTTATCCTAAACTTCTTAGTATAGGTTGGATAGAGATCCATCAGTGACCCCACCATGTCCCAGTTGCCTCGCTTTATGTTCGATGACTCGATCAACGTGATCGACGTCCAGGCCCCAACACCGCACATCACCCCCCTAGTTGTACGACTTTGTAGAGTTACCATCGAGTACCGAGGGTGGAACCTCTTACATCACTCCTGATGAGATCTCCGTAGTGTAGCTATACGGTCGAGGTCATCGAGGGTGATTTCCTCCTTAACCACTTCCAATACGGCTCTGTCGTGCAACCCATCAAATGTGAACCTCGAGGGTGGATCCTCTTACGTTCACCTTGATGACAACATCGAGTGGAATTCACCGGGGGTGATTCCTCGGGTTTTTCCTTTGGTGTTAGACACACAGTTACTATGGTTACTATGACTTTGCACTGAGCCATGTTACTAAAGACGGGTCGACCCTGAGGGGTACCCACACGAGCTTAAGAGCGAGTGATGTGGAGTCGGGTTGACCTGGAAGGTGCCCGCGAGATACTTACGAGGCGTGGCCGGGCATTCTTAGCCCTTGCCGCAAGTACTCGAGACGGGGTGACGGGGTCACATCGATCATGAGTCTCTGCTCATTACCGCGTGCTCCTAATCCACTATGATTTGGATATTTGATCCGAGGGGCCTCTGGCCTGATAGCACTAACCATCACGTGGGCATAGTATGGGCGTTCTGCGTCGTATACATCAGCCGAAGCTTAATAGACGTCAGCAACTGAGCGGCGCGCGCCGGGTTGGACTGCGTAAGCTCCTGCCTTGTTGAAGGAGGTAGCTAGGTCTACTCACCGGCCGCGTTCGCAACATGCAGGATTTCCCGAGGAGATGGCCCATGACCCCTAGGGGCATAGGTTTAGTCCGGTGTGCTGACCTCTCTATTAAGCCTAGGTCGGGTTGCGGTGTATTGTTTGGCCGAGGCCGGGCATGACCCAGGAAAGTGTGTCCGGACAGAGTTAATCGAGCGTGGTGGGTAAGTTGGTGCACCCCTGTAGAGAAGAAAACATCTATCGATAGCCTGTCCTACGGTAACGGACACTTGGAGTTGTATCCCGATCGATACAACTAGAACTGGATACTTGTGATGAGAACTGGATGGTGATGAGAATTGGAATGTGTTGACACTTGGATAGTATGGCTCTGGGATTGCTTTCTCGCAGGGAGTCGAGAAAGGATCTCTGGCCAAGGTTGATAACATTACTGTTACTTTACTTTATGCTACTCTACTCCCTCCTGTTACTGCAAGATGGTGGTTTCCAGAAGATGCTAGTCTTCGATAGGCTAGGCATTCCCCTTCCCTTCTGGCATTCTGCAGTTTAGTCCGCAGATACAACCCATTCCTTTGATACATATGCATACTTAGTTTAGATCTGATGTAAGTCTTGCAAGTACTTTGGATGAGTACTCACGGTTGCTTTGCTACTTCTTTTTCCCCATACCGGATTGTTGCAACTAGATGACGGGTCCCAGGAGCCAGACGACGCCAGTGATGACTACTACTACCCTGAGGTTGCCTACTACTACGTGAAGACCGCTGACGACTTGGAGTAGTTAGGAGGCTCCTAGGCAGGAGGCCTTGCCTTTTTCGATCGTTGTTGCTTTTGTGCTAGCCTTCTTAAGGCAATCTTGTGTAACTTATGTCTGTACTCAGATATTGTTACTTCCGCTGACTCTTGTGTATTCGAGCTTATGTATTCAAGCCCTCGAGGCCCCTGGCTTGTAATATAAAGCATGTATTATTTTAATTTGTGTCTAGAGTTGTGTTGTGATATCTTCCCGTGAGTCCTTGATCTTGATCGTACACATTTGCGTGTATGATTAGTGTACGGTCAAATCGGGGGCGTCACAATCATGAAGGAAATTTTATGTGATAGCTATATTATTGAATTTGATTATGATCCTACATATAATTATTATGAGAAAGGAAAATATGGTTGTAGAAATTTGCATGTTATTAAATTTCCTCTCGTTATGTTGAGATTGTCAATATTTTATTTCTCTCCCTTGCATATGCTAGATATTTCTTGTCTTGACAATTTGTTTTCCTATAAAATTCCTATGCATAGGAAGTGTGTTTGACTTAAATGTGTTTGCCACATGTTTCATGATGCTCTCTTTGTGTTTCAATTACTATCTTTCATGTGAGCATCCTTGAAATCGTATGCCTAGCTAGGGGCATAAAACGATAGCGCTTGTTGGGAGGCAACACAATTAATAAAATTTATTTTTTCTTTTTGATTCTTGTTTTTGAGTGTTAGCACAGTTATGCTACTGTTATGATTGTGTTTTTATGTTTTAATTAGTGTTTTTGCCAAGTAAAGCCTTTAGGATCTTCTTGGGTGATAGTTGTTTGATCTTGCTGAAAAAATAGAAACTTTTGCGCTCATAAATATAATTCTCATTTTTTACCAGAGAGCGAAATACCCATTCCACTTGCAGTAGATCAATATTCAAATTTCTCAGGTCATCCTAATTTTTCAGAATTTTTGTAGCTACAGAAGTATTCAAAATAGTCAGATGTATAGACTGTTCTGTTTTGACAGATTTTGTTTTCTTTGCGTTGTGTGCTTGTTTTGATGGCTCTATGGTTGTATTCGATGAGTTTTTGTCATAGAAAAGTTGGAATACAGTAGATATAATGCAATAAAAATATGAGTTGGATGATACAACACTTATAGTAGTGATTTATTATTTTCTTATACTAACGGATCTCATGAAGGTTTTGTTGAGTTTTGTGTGATTGAAGTTTTCAAGTTTTGGGTTATCTTACGATGGATGAAGGAATAAGGAGTAGAAGATCCTAAGCTTGGGGATGCCCCGACATCCCAAGCTATTATCCAAAAATGAGCAACCAACTAAGCTTGGGGATGCCCCCGAGTGGCATCCCCTCTTTCTTCTAATGACCATCGGTATTTTACTCGAAGCTATATTTTTATTCTTCACATACTATGTGTTTTGCTTGGAGTGTCTTGTATGATATGAGTCTTTTCTTGTTTTATTTTGTGTTTTAAGTCTTGATTCCTTGCTGGACACACCTATTTCAGAGAGCCAAAATTAAGTCATGACTTGTTAGAATTGCTCTCTATGCTTCACTTAAATTTTTTATGAGCTATGGACTTGCTCTAGTGCTTCACTTATATATTTTTTAGCACGGTGTGCTTTAGTATTTTTGAAGAAATGCTATCTTGCTTCACTTAGATTTATTTTACAGTTAGTAAAATTTTCAAGAAATTCGCTCTTGCTTCACTTAAATTAATTTCAGAGAAACAAAGACATATTATGCTCACGATCTTCGCTTATATTTGTTTGAGCTTATGAAAAGCAACACATGAAAATTAGTCCCAAAGTGATAGATATCCAAGAAGGATACAATAAAAATTTCATGAAGATCACTAGACAAAATAAACTTGATTCTTAGTAATAGTTTTGAGATATGATGATGTTATATGTGAGTCATCTTGATGAGTAATTATGCTTTAGTAAGAATATTGGTGTTAAGGTTTGTGATTCCCTATGCAAGCACGAAAGTCAATAGTCATGCAATGAAATTATATCCTACTTGTGGCGCATTATTCGGTGTTAATTATGCTTAATGCTTGCTTATGAGATTATCTGTTTCTTGGTTAGTCGCTTCTCAATCTTTTGCTAGCCTTCATTTTGCACTAAGTATGATCTCTACTTGTGCATCCAAAATCCTTTAAACCAGTTTTGCCACATGAGTCCACTATATCTACCTATATGCGGTATTCTTTTGCCGTTCTAAGTAGATTTTCATGTGCCATCTCTAATTTTCAAAATGAACTTCTCTTTTGTGTGTTCGTTTCGCTCACGGAGCGGTGAGGGGTGGCTAATATTTTCCATGCTAGATGTGTTATTCTCACGATGAGTGTTTATTCACTTGTCATTGCACGAGAGTAAGGCAAAGGTATTAGTAATGCCTAGTCCTGAAGTGAAAAATGAATTTACTTTATGTTGTCAAATAATAAATTCCTAGGAAAGTGTTTGTCACGCCCAATATGTGACTATCCTAAAGGAACTCAAAGGTCCCACCAAGGATAGTACCGCATATTGACACGCTTTTGCAAGGTGGATATCATTACATCGTACCATTACATAATAGTTGGGGATACATACAAAGGCACACAATGCCACAAGAACATCAACATCATACAAGAGAACAACATCCGACTACGGATGAAACACAAATAAAAACTCAAACGACATCCACCCTGCTAGCCCAGGCTGCCGACCCGGAACCTATCCCAAGATCGACGAAGAAGAAGAAGAACTCCAAAACAAGCAAACATCGCTCTCATGTCATGATCATCGCATTACTTGTACCTGCAACTGTTGTTGTAGTAATTTGTGAGTCAGAAGGACATAGAAATCCCATTACCATGGGTATCAAGACTAGCAAAGCTTAATGGGAATGGAATGGATAAGTGGAGAGGTTGCAGCAAGCGACTAAGCATTGTATGGTGGCTAACTTACGAGTACAAGAGTAAGATGAGAAACTATGCAAAACGATCGCAAACTAGTAACGATCACTAAGTGATCCTGAACTACTTATGTTCAAACATAACCCAACCATGTTCTCCTCTGGAACTTCCCCGAAAAGAGACAGTCACGGTTACGCACACGGTTGGTGTATTTTAATTGAGTTTACTTCAAGTCCTCTACAACCGGATATTAAAAAATTCCCATCTGTCACATAACCGCGGGCACGGCTCTCAAAAGTTTAAACCCTGCAGGGGTGTCACAACTTTTCCCATGACAAGCTCACGATCCGCGGAGACAATCCTCCATCACGGGACCCTCCAATCAGACTCGGAATCCCGGTGCACAAGACATTTCGACAATGGTAAAACAAGTCCAGCAAGACCTCCCAACATGCCGACATCCTAATAGTGGCCGCGCGTATCTCGTCTCAGGTACCAAAATACCCCAAGTTGCCAAGAGGCGGCCCCGCACGGTGCTCTAGTTTGGGACCAACACCATCAGCACTGGCCCCCCATGTATGTAGAAAGAATCCTCGAGTTCATGATGCCCTGTGCCAATTAATTATTTAGTTCAAGTTTTTATTATGGCAAATGTTAAAACCAATATTGGGCCTTGCTAGAAGAGTTTTATTCAAAGCAAACTGTCAAGAGGGGCCCATAAACCCTCACCGTGTTAGGGATGCAAAATCAAGGAACATAACACCGGTATGATGGAAACTAGGGCAGCAAGAGTGTAACAAAACACCAGGCATAAGGCTGAGCCTTCCACCCTTTACCAAGTATATAGATGCATTAATTAAATAAGAGATATTGTGATATCCCATGATATCCATGATATCCATGTCCCAACATGGAACAACCTGCAGCTACACCTGCAACTAGCAACGCTATAAGAGAGGCTGAGCAAAGTGGTAACATAGCCAAACAATGGTTTGCTAGGAAGAGTGAAAAGGTTAGAGGCTATCATGGCAATTTGGGAGGCTTGATAAACAAGTGGTAGGTAGCGCGACATAGTGATAGCATCGAGACAACTAGCATAGTAAAGATAGTAGTGAGATCCAAGGTGATGCTCATCTTGCCTGAAATCCCGCTAGGAAGAAGAACGAGTCCATGAAGAAGACGAATGGGCGTAGTCGAACGAATCCTCACGATCACAACGAAACATGAACTATCGAGAAGGAGCACAACCGGAAAGAAGCAAACAATATGGTAAACACACAACACGTAAACATGACATGATGCTCAACCAAGTATGATGCATGGCAAGTCTATATGATGCTACTCATGGCAAGAGATGATGCATACAAGAACAACACATCAAAGCAAGTTTAAATGAGGCCGAAAACAACACATAACAATTCCGGAAAGTCCCCATAGGAAAATTTCAAAATTGGTCCAGATATGAATAACACATTATGTTGAAGTTGTTAAACAACAAGTTAAAGTGCACCAAGATGATCTACGCGTCTTTCTAGTCAATTTACATATAAAGTTCGTTTAATTCGGAGCTATGACATAGAAGATGTTAGCAAAACAAGTTAAACATGGCATTGATGCAAAATGCATACAAACATCAATAAAACACACTCAAATCATGGATGCAACAAGATAACATGACACTACATGCAATTCTAAGCAGTTTTCATATAGAGCATGCTCAAAACGGAGCAACGGTTCAACACATACACTCAATACAAGTTCAAACACAATCTGCCCAAAACAGCAACTAAGCACTTGGCCATCAAGAAACCACATGCTACATGAAACATATGGACACAAACTTGATATGCACTCAAAGTAGAGACAACATGCTTCAAATATCATTAAGGTTCGGGTTTATAGGCATCAAGATTAATCCAAGATGATCAATGCAAAAAGCAACTTGATAACACAGATTATGACTTAGTGAAAAACAGAGCATATGCATGAACGGAGTTTATACGATGGCTGTTGGAGGCAAGAAGTAATTAAGCTATAGTGCAAGAACATGGCAAGCAAAAGCATGGCATGCTAGTACATATCATGGAGCTCAAAACACACAACATGGCATAACCATATGAGCAACAGATTCATGGGAATCATCAAGGCAAGATGCAAACATGAAAGAATGCAAAGCAATAACATTGTGATGCTGACTTTGGAGGCACATAACATCAAGCATAGCAACTTTTATAATTATGAAAAATACATGGGCATGTATAACACATGATATACTTTAACTTAGTCCATGGGCACAAGTTCATATAATGCATGGAGTAATTACTATGATTCTTGCAAGATGGGACATGCTGTTAATAGGATGACAGATTTAACATGATGGCAACTTGAGAGCAAGAAAGAGAAAAACTAAAACAAGTTATATGGCAACCAAGGACATGGCATGAAATTACACATAACAAAGAGCAAATAACATCAAGGCATCATAACCATATGACTTATGGACTAGTGGGAACCATCAAGACAAGTTTGAATGTTGTAACAGTTTCAGCAAGTGTAAAACAGCAACATCAGCATAGCATGTTTGCAAGCTTGGAACAGAGGTCATACGAAGTCCAAAATCATCAAACTTGGCATACCGACAAAGTACTCATAGCATACTTCCATTCATGTAATTGGAGTATCTCTGAAAGAGGCATAGACCAGTTAATAACAAGCTCACAACATGGCATCATGAAGTTAACAGCAAACTAGAACATCATTTAGGCATGTTTATGGTAATGAAAACATATGCTACAGGACATATATGAGGCATCAAATGGCATAGCATGATAGAGCATAACATGGACATCAAAACATGTCAACTAGGCATCTCCAGATTATGCATGGAATTAATGGTGGCATCAAGTTAACATGGCAACACAACGTAACAGTTACAGACTTAGCAAAAATTACTGAGTCTCAGAAAACAGCAAACATCAAGTAGCACACTTTGCAAGCTCGTGCTAGTCACCGCAGGGCACATAAAAATACATTGATGAAACCACTATAAAGATGGCATGAATATGCTCCTAAAACATGTTGACATTTTGCTCAAAAGATAAACATACAAAATGCCATGAAAAAGACAAATCAACAAGTTACAGCAATTTCCAGCAGATTATAACATTTAGCACTTTTGCAACAATGATTAAGGCATCAAGATGAACAGTAACATGCATGCAAATGACACTAGCATGTAGAGCACTCAGGGATGAACATTTTGACATATTATACACACAAATCGGAGCAACAAGCATGGAGTTATGGACATCACAATATGCACACGTGATGATTTCAGAAAAAGACTTAGTGAAAAACATCGAAGAGACTGGGCTGGGGCATCACCTCGCGGGCGGAGGCGCGACTAGGCTGGGCCGGCTGACGTGGCGGCCCACGCGGACGAGGGGCCTCCTCCTCCTTGATCTAGAGGGATCCAGGGAGGCAGCGACGGTGGCAGTTGACGGCGAAGACGGCAGCGGGACGAGGGGGGGGCAGCGCTGGACGAGCTAGAGGCGGCGGATCCGTCCGCTGAGAACCGGAGATTGGCGGCGAGCTTAGCGGCGGCGGGTGGCAGAGCTCAGGGGCGATGGGCTCCGGGTGGAGGAGCGGGCGGCGTTGGGCGGCATGCGGGCGTGGTGGGTGGCAAAGGCCGGCGGAGCAGCGCGGCTCGGCGAAGGCGGCGACGGCGAGCGGGCGAGGAGCTCGGGCGGCGTGCGGGCCTGGGTGGGCCGCGCTTGGGCCCGGCGGGCCGCGGCAGCGGGGAGAGGCGCGGGGACGCGTGGCGGCCCCTAAGTGGGTGCGGGAGGCGGTGGTGCTGAGGTGGTGTCCTCGGATTGGCCGGGCGACATGTCCGGCGGACGTGTCCGACGTGGGGAAGAGGAGGCTAGGGTTTGGACTGCGATTTCGGACGGGGAGGACCTATTTATAGGTAGGGGAGCTAGGAGAGGGCTATTGAGGTGCGGTTTTCGCCACACAATCGTGATCCAACAACGGAGAGCATGGAGGGGGTTTAGATGGGCTAGTGGGCTGTTGTGGAGGGGTGTTGGGCTGCAAAGAGAGAGGGGTTTCGCGGTTACAGGTTAACCGTTGGGGCATCAAACGACCTCCAAATGGAACGAAATTTGACAGGCGGTCTACCGGTGATATACCAAGGCCACTCGACAAATCTCGGCCCATTCCGAGAACGTTTTTCTCCCGCTCACGAAACAAGATCTGAGAGGTGCAATAGGTGCATGTGAGAGTGTCGGATTACGAGATGGACAACGGAGAGAACTGGAAGACCCAGACGGATGCAAGTTTTGAAAACATGAAGATGCAATGCACATGATGACCTGTCAAAGTGCAACACACAAGCAAATGACATGGCAATGCCGGCGAATAACTGGAAGACACCTGGTGCATCAGACTCGGGGCGTTACAGCGTTGGTATGGAGGCTAACCGTGGATACGGCTAGCCATGGAAAGTCAAAGTATGGTGGAAAAAGGTATAAACTTTATTTTTCTGTTTGGGAACCGCCTATGATATATCTAAGCATGGAAAGTATTAGGTACTCTAAGTCGTTTTCGTTGGTGGGATGGATACACCTCCCAAAATGTTTTTATCTCTAAGTTTTTCGCTTTGAGCTCTGGCACCTCTAGAAATCCCTACTTCCCTCTGCGAAGGGCCTTTCTTTTACTTTATGAAATTTTTATTTTCAATTTGAGTCTCCATATTCTCTTATAAATGCACCAACTAGGAGGCAATATGATCGTACTTGAGTATTGGATGTAGCTAATATGCGAGTGTGTTTCATGAATGGAACAATGGTTGAGCATTATGGGCTAGGGATCACTTATTTTAGCGTTGATATTTTGAAAGACATGGTTGCTTGTTGATATGCTTGAGTATTTAAATTATCATTTCAAAACTAGACTATTGCTTTGAACAATATAAAAGTCCAAATGTCCATGCTATAAGGAAAATAATATGATATGACATGTTAGGCAGCATTCCACATCAAATATTCTATTTTTATCACTTACCTACTCGAGGACAAGTAGGAGTTCAGATTGGGGATGCTGATACGTCTCCAACGTATCTATAATTTTTTATTGTTCCATGCTGTTATATTATCAATCTTGGATGTTTTATAATCATTTTATAGTCATTTTTTATCATTTTTCGGTACTAACCTATTGACATCGTGCAAGTGCCAGTTGTTGTTTTTTCCATGTTTTTTACATCACAGAAAATCAATACCAAACGGAGTTTGAATGCAACGAAACTTTACAGAGATTTTTTTGGACTAGAAGGAACATAATGGGCCCTGGCTACGCCTAGGGGTGCTCCGAGGAGAGCACAACCTACCAGGGCGCGCCAGGAGGCCCAGGCGCGCCATGGTGATTGTGCCCACCTCGGGTGCCCCCCAGACAGCCTCTTTGCTCTATAAATACCCCAATATTCCCAAAACCCTAGGGGAGTCGACAAAATATTGATATAGCCGCCGCAGAATCCAGAACCACCAGATCCAATCTAGACACCATCTCGGATGGGGTTCACCACCTCCATTGGTGCCTCTCCGATGATGCGTGAGTAGTTCTTTGTAGACCTTCGGGTCCATAGTTAGTAGCTAGATGGCTTCCTCTCTCTCTCCCGCTCTCTTGATTCTCAATACACTGGTCTCTTGGAGATCCATATGATGTAAATCTTTTGCAGTGTGTTTGTTGGGATCAATGAACTTTGACATTATGATCAGATCTATCTTTTTATATCCATGAAAGTATTTGAGTTTCTTTGATCTCTTTTATGCATGATTGCTTATAGCCTCGTATTTATTATCCGATATTTGGGTTTTGTTTGGCCAACTTGATCTATTTATCTTGCAATGGGAAGAGGTTCTTTGTAGTGGGTTCAATCTTCTGGTGCTTGATCCCAGTGACAGAAGGGGAGCCGACACGTATGCATCGGTGCTACTAAGGATAAAACGATGGGGTCTATCTCTACATAGATAGATCTTGTCTACATCATGTCATCATTCTTATTGCATTACTCTGTTTCTCCATGAACTTAATACACTAGATGCATGCTGGATAGTGGTCGATGTGTGGCGTAATAGTAGTAGATGCAGGCAGGAGTCCGTCTACTAATCTTGGACGTGATGCCTATGTAATGATCATTGCCTGGATATCGTCATGATTATTTGAAGTTCTATCAATTTCCCAACAGGAATTTGTTCACCCACTGTTTGCTATTTTTCTTGAGAGAATCCACTAGTGAAACCTACGGCCCCCGGGTCTCTTTCTCATATATTTGCCTTTGAGATCTACTTTTCCTTTGCATTTGTTGTCAGATCTATTAAACCAAAAATACAAAAATACCTTGCTGCAATTTATTTTATTTGGCATTCGATCTATCAATAATTACAACTCTCATGTCCGTTTGCCAATTTCTGGCACCGTTATCCGAAAGGGATTGACAACCCCTTTTACACGTGGGGTTGTGAGTATTTGTTATTTGTGTGCAGGGGCTGCTTACGTTGTGTTGCTTGGTTCTCCTACTGGTTTGATAACCTTGGTTTCATATCTGAGGGAAATACCTACCGCCGTTGTCCTGCATCATCGCTTCCTCTTTGGGGAAATACCGACGTAGCTTCAAGCGACATTAGTATCCAACGTATCTATAATTTATGAAGTATTCATGCCATGTTTACAATAATTTTATATGGTTTTGGTATGATTTGCATGGAACTAACCTGGACTGACATTTTTTTCAGCAGAACTACCGTGGTGTTGTTTTTTGTGCAAAAATGAAAGTTCTCCAAATGAGCTAAAACTTTTTGACAATTTTTTTGGAACAAAAGAGACCCCCGAAGCTTCGTGGAAGGACCAGAAGGTGAAGGAAGGGCACAAGACACCAGGGTGCGCCTGGGCCCTTACCCGTGCCCCGGTGGGTTGTGCTCACCTCGAAGCCCATCTTCATGTGAAACCAACGCTAAAAATCCTATAAATAGAGAAACCATCAGGGATTAACCTATATTGGAAGTTCCGCCGCCGCAGGCCTCTGTAGCCACCGAAAACTAATCTAGACCCCGTTTCAGCACATTGCTGGAGGGGGGGAATCATCTCCGGTGGCCATATTCATCATCCCGACGGCCACCACCATGGGGAGGGAGTAGTCCACCCTCGGGGCTGAGGGTTTGTACCAGTAGCAATGTGTTTAATCTATCTCTCTCTCTCTCTCATGTTCTTGAGATGTCACGATCTTGATGTATCGCGGGCTTTGTTAATATAGTCGGATCATACAGTGTTTCCCCCCTCTATCTTCTAGTGATTAATTGAGTTTTTCCATTTGAGATTTCGTTGTTATTAGATTGAATACTTCTATGGATTTGAGAGCACTTGATATATGTCTTGCATATGAATACTCGTGGTGACAGTGGGGTATCATATTGATTCACTTGATATATGTTTTGGCATTCAACTCGCGAATTCCCGTGGTGACATTGGGGTAATCTATGTATAGGGGTTGATGGACGTTCTCGTATTTTGTTTCTCCGGTAGAAATCTTGGGGCACTCTTTGAGGTTCTTTGTGTTGGATTGAGTATTATGAATCTGAAATTGTTTGGTGTTATTTTAGTATGAACTCTTGGATAGGTCGATCGAAAAGAATAGCTTCGAGGTGGTTTCGTACCCTACAAACGATTTCTTCTTATGTTCTCTGCTAGATAGGAACTTTGGAGTGATTCTTCATCGCACTTTGAGGGGTGGTTATATGATCCAATTATATTAGCACTGTTGAGAGATTGCACTAGCGAAAGTACGGACCCTAGGCTTCATTTTGAAGCATTGCAATACCGTTTTTATGTCCGTTTACTATTTCATACCTTGCTGTTTTTATTTATTCAGATTATAAAAATATATTTCTACCATCAATATTACACTTTTATCACCATCTCTTCACCGAACTAGTGCACATATACAATTTGCTACTGTATTGGGTGTGTTGGAGACACAAGAGATTTCTTGTATTTGGTTGCAGGGTTGTTCGAGAGAGACCATCTTCATCCTACACCTCCCACGGATTGATAAACCTTAGGTCATCCACTTGAGGGAAAATTGCTACTGTCCTACAAAACTCTGCGCTTGGAGGCCCAACACGTGTCTACAAGAACAAAGTTGCGTAGTAGACATCATGGCCATGGCTACATTAGAAAGGATTCGGACCTCTACAAACTGATACATGCATAGCTGCTCTTGTCCTAAGGCAACCCTGCCAGGCAAGAGCATTGCGTCTCCATACCATCCATACATCAATCCACCAAAAGTAGGAGTAGGGTTTTACGCCTCGCGGCGGCCGAAACGTGGGTAAAAATTTCCCGTGTCTACGTTGTCATGTTGCTCTACGCTCTCCGCTCTTTGTGCAATGCGTCCTTCCCCCTTGCCGAACCACAAGCGGCCGATGGCCTCATAGGTGGCCATGTTTTCCCATGACAGATCACATCTCCACGGCTAATATGTACAAGCCAATTTCTGACAAAGCCTTGGAAACTCAGAAGCTTGGCTCCATATACTATCTGCTTGCTGGCTTGACCACCATGAACACTATCTTGAGGCACACTTTATTGCCCAAGTCAGGAGATCATAGGATGATTCCTGGTCACTCCATCAACCTGATTCACTTGTTTGATATTCCTCAGAAACTCAAGGTCATGAGCTTGATTGTTGAAACAGTGAAGAGAATAGTAGGAAACCATAAGAGGTCTTGTGGATATGCCCCACACATTCAGACTTTGATCAACTCTAAGATGGGAACATGGGCATATGTGCTTGACAAAGAGCATCTACCCCTCCGGCCAGACTTCGAGGACAATGAGGTTGTCATGGATGCTTCACATCCTACTTGTGCAGAAGCCCAGGAGAAGATTGAGAGAGCAAAGGCTACCAAAGGAGCAAAGGTAGCAAGTGCCCCAGATGCTTCTACAGTGACTCCCAAGTCTAAGCAAGATCAACTAAGTTATCTGATTGAGGCCACCATGAGGATTGACAAAAGCCTGGCCACCTTATCTTACAATCAGGAGAGTCTTGAGAGGATCATTGAGACTAACATGCATGACCTTGATGTGAAGGTCACAGGTATTCACACCATTATAGAGAAGAACAAAGATGATGCTGAGGATCAAGATGATAGACCCACAATCGACACATTCTAGAGAGTGCCAAGGGCACAAAGATCATCAGATGTGCCAGTTGCCAGAGAATCCAGGACTACCACTTCAGCACCTGCAGCCACTGCCATAGTTGCCCCTCCAGTGTCAACTCCTCCAGCTCCACAGACTTTTTCAGAGGCATTTGTTGATGCCCTCCTCTCCACGCCGTCTACGCACACCGAGCAACAAGCTAGAAGACCCCTTCAGGAGCTCCCGGAGATCGTGCTTAGAGTGTTGTATAGCACTATACATTTTCGAACTTTTAGGTAACTTGTTGCCAAAGGGGAGAAAGTGTATAGATCATAGGCTTTGAGAGAGAGATAGTGCCTCTTGCTTTTTGTTGGTTTCATTTGATATTGTTGCTTGTTTGGTTGTTTGATTCCTATTCTACAATTTGTGTTGTCCTCGCGAGATACTTATGAGATCATGTGTTTGATCATATTATGCTTAATGTGTGCTTGCATGCTTATATCTATGAATGTTTGTGTATGATCAATCACTTGTATTATTGGTGATGAGTGCATGTTATTTAACTCTTATCATTTTGAGCGCTCCACCAAGATGTATGTGACATGGAAGAGTGACCCATGATCCTAATCGATTGTGCATTTGCATTCAAAAGCAAAATTTTAAATAATACACAAATTAAGGGGCAGCTCTTTCTTATCACATACTTCTCAAAGCGACGATGTATCTCATTCATATTATCATTTATCGAAACTTTGATCTATATGTCGTCATCAATTACAAAAAGGGGGTAGATTGAAAGTGTAACTAATCCCTGGGTGGTTTTGGTAATTCATAACAACATACAACTCATTGAACTAACATCCATTCAAGTTTGATATTTCAGAAAGTTCATTGATGGCATGTCATGGACTAGAGATGTGGACCCCTCAAAATGCTAAGGACACATATTGGCAACAGCTCAAGACTCTTCATTTATATTTTAGTGATCCAAGATCACATTGAGTCCATAGGAAATCCAATACTATTAAAAGGGGATGAGGTGTTGCTTAATGGTCTAGTTGCTCAAACTTCTTAGTGATATTGCTCCAAAGCCCTCAACCACTTTCTCATTTCCAAATATGTCCATAACCCAAAGTCAAGCTCGGCCCCACCGAAATCTTCTATCTGGCGCCACCGAGTTCATTTGACATAGCCACTGCCAGAAACCCTAACACCTCGGTCACACTGATACGGATCTCAGTCTCACCGAGATGGCCTTGCAAACTCTCTGTTTCTTCTTGCATTATTTCGATCTCACTGAAATGTGCAATCGGTCCCACCGAGTTTGGTTGGCATTCTCTCTGTTGCCTTATTGCTTCACTTCGGTCTAACTGAGTTGATGCAATCGGTGCCACCGAGTTGATGTTTTCCCTAACCTTAGCACATCGGTCCCACTGAGTTGTTCCAGTCGATCCCACCGAGATTCCTAACGTTCACATTTTGAACTGGATCAGTCTCACCAAGTTCATCTATTCGGTCTGACCGAGTTGGGTCAAATGTGTGTGACGGTTGGATTTTGTGTAGAGGCTATATATACTCCTCCACCCCCTTCTCCATATGTGAGAGAGCGATCAGAACATGTGTACACTTCCAGCCTACATTTTCTGAGTGAGAACCACATACTCATGTGTTGAGATCAAGATATTCCAATCCTACCACAAGATTCTTGATTTCTAGCCTTCCCCAAGTTGCTTTCTACTCAAATCATCTTTCCACAAAATCCAAATCTGTGTGAGAGAGTTGAGTGTTGGGGAGACTATCATTTGAAGCACAAGAGCAAGGAGTTCATCATCAACACAACATCTATTACCTTTTGGAGAGTGGTGTCTCCTAGATTGGTTAGGTGTCGCTTGGGAGCCTCCGACAAGATTGTGGAGTTGAACCAAGAAGTTTGTAAGGACAAGGAGATCGCCTACTTAGTGAAGATCTACCCGAGTGAGGCAAGTCCTCCGTGGGTGATGCCCATGGTGGGATAGACAAGGTTGCTTCTTCATGGACCCTTCATGGGTGGACCCCTTCGTGGACTCGCGCAACCATTACCCTTCGTGGTTTGAAGTCTCCATCAACATGGACGTACGATAGCACCACTTATCGGAACCACGCCAAAAATCGCCGTGGTATCATTGCATTTGCACTCTCCAAACCCTTCCCTTTACCTCCATATGCAATGTTTTACTTTCCGTTTCTACACTCTTAGAATTGCATGTGTAGGTTGATTACTTAACTTGTGCTAATTGCTAAAATCTGCCCACAACTAAAATTGGGAAAATGTTAGATTTTTATTTGGTCAAGTAGTATAATCACCCCCCTCGAGACCTACTTTTGATCCTACAAAAGTGAACCACTACCAATACAAAAAATAATATAACTGTTCTTTGTGTTCATTCAACAAGAAAAAGCCGAGCAGTATTTCCCTGCAATCTACACATGTACACCACTAGTATACACAATGGTGATTTACTTGCACTTTAGGTCATGAGTTCATACCTCTGGAAGGTCGTTGACTGATCGTATCACTCCATATACCTAGGGGTGTGAGCCCTTTCAGTTGCAGATTGGAGCAATTGATCCACCTGGGATACATCACATGATGACTAATGAGAGTAAAGAAAACAATGGGATACAATAAAAATTCTCACGTCATGTGGACATCATATCCATCTCAAAAACAAAAAAGGAAAAGGTTAGAAAAACTTTTTTCCACAAAAATAAAAAAGTCTCACTTCAATCTTCAAAAAATAATCTAAAAGTGTCAAAATCTTTCTCACTGTGGCTAACCAGCATGCGCCATGTGGCATACACTACTGCAGGATGCTGCTAACGCGACACTACGATCAAAGACCCTTTGATGAAACTGTGTGCGATGCATTAATCGCAAACGGTGATGTAAAAAATCATCAAAAAGATGCAAAACGTTTGCGATGGAGGGGACATCAAACATGGTTCAAATTTTAGTTGTATGTGTGATGTGGGGCAAACAGTTGATACATACAAACTGTTCACGATGAGACAGAACAACAGAAACGGGCATCCATATCAAGGTGTGTGTGATATAAGGCATACAGTTCGCTCCGATGAACTGTTTGCTATTAGGGAATGCAATGGAAATGATTAGCTAGGTCAAGGTGTGTGTGATATACGGCAGACGTTTCACTTAGACGAACTATTTTCGATTAGGGAACACAACAGAAACAGTTCAACTTAACAACATATCTGTGAAATATGTGGCATACAGTTCACATAGATGAACTATTTGCGATGAGCCAAAAGAACACAAATGATTCATGTAAACAAGATGTGTGTGATACGCGGCAAACAGCCCACTCGGATGTACTGTTTGTGGTGAGAAATTATAACACAGACGGTTACTACAGTTAATTCATGTGAGATTCTGTGTGTACAAAAAACATAGAAAATTGCAAACTAGTTGCTTGCGGTGGCTAGGAGTATCGCACACGATGAGCCTGCGAGTACTCATGTGCGATGATTGGTAAGTTACACATACATTTCCTTATATTAACACGTGTGTGATAGATAACACATGACACCGCATACGATATTCGGGTTGTGTGCTCCACTTAGTCTTCCCGCGCTCCACATGGGTGAATTGTAAAATCCCCAATCCCCTAGCCAGCTACTAGTTATAAATAACCACAGCAATGCCCGCCGGCGGCGAATCGCTATTGATCCCGTTGCTAGCTAGTTACCCACACATACCAGCATACCCCCAATGGCCAGCGGCGGGATGGAGTCGCGCGACGGCGGAATCGAGGTTGAAGCCGCGATGGTCGGCTTGGCGGTCGATGGCCTCCCGATGATGGCCAGAGGAAGCAGCAAACGCGGTATGAGCAAGCCGCCGGGTTAGCCAGAGTCATCCTAAAAGAGGATAGGGATCGCAAGCGAGCGTTACTTCTAGCTCGGTGTAGAGTGCGTCGGATGGTGCGGGCAGCAGAGGAGGGACCTTGACGATGCAAGGACAACTGTGATAGTGGGGCCACCGCATGAGGCGCATGCTTATGTCCCAGATGGAGGAGGGCGCAGCGCCGGACATCGCCGGGGCATGCCTGGGGGCGTCACGGTAGCCCTGGCGAGAGCCAACGTCGTCTCGCCGGACGTCGCCGGGGCAGACCCTGCGGTCGCGGTAGCCCTGTTGAGCGCTGCGCCTGAGGCAGTACTGGCGATTCTTGATGTCGAGTCTACATAGCCTTGATCGATCAAGGTGTGTAGGTCATCGACTTGGCGGCCACCGCTCCCGCTGAGCCCATGATCGACAAGCTGATGGATGATGACTGTTGTGTGTGTTGGGTCAGCGTCAAGTGCATAGTGTAGCTCTTTTGTGCGCGCGTGGTTCGTTATATTCTAGTATATATATATATATATATATATATATATATATATATATATATATATATATATATATATATATGTATACTCAATTGATTTCTTCATTCATGTCAAATATGTCAATTGTATGGGCTGGCCTATCTGTATATTATCTGAATTTGCAAATGCCTTCAGGACATCGGTGTTGATCGCCACGTCGAAAACATGGACGTCCTCTAATCTACCACTCTACCAGGAACACACTTAAACTCAATGAACTATGTATGATACTAATACTTTCCATGAAAAATTAAGAACTTGGCTAACATCATTTGAGTAACATATATATAGTGGTTACACTATTCGACAAAAGGAGGATCTTCATGATACATCTCCAACGTATCTATAATTTTTGATTGTTCCATGATGTTATATTATCAATATTGGATGTTTTATAATCATTTTATAGTCATTTATTATCATTTTAGGTACTAACCTATTGACATAATGCCAAGTGCCAGTTGCTGTTTTTTACATCGCAGAAAATCAATATCAAACGGAGTCCAAATGCCACGAAACTTTACGGAGAATTTTTATGGGTCAGAAGGAACACAATGGGCCCTGGCTGCGCCTGGGTGGTGCCCTGAGGAGAGCACAACCCACCAGGGCGTGCTAGGAGGCCCGTGTGCGCCCTGGTGGGTTGTGCCCACCTCAGGTGCCCTCGGACCACGTCTTTGCTCTATAAATACCCCAATATTCCCAAAACCCTAGGGTAGTCGACGAAATATTGATCCAGCCGCTGCAAAGTCCAGAACCACCAGGTCCAATCTAGACACCATCTCGAATGGGGTTCATGAAGGAAATATACCCTAGAGGCAATAATAAAGTTGTTATTTATATTTCCTTATATCATGATAAATGTTTATTATTCATGCTAGAATTGTATTAACCGGAAACTTAGTACATGTGTGAAAACATAGACAGACAGAGTGTCCCTAGTATGCCTCTACTTGACTAGCTCGTTAATCAAAGATGGTTAAGTTTCCTAGCCATAGACATGCGTTGTCATTTGATGAACGAGATCACATCATTAGAGAATGATGTGATGGACAAGACCCATCCATTAGCTTAGCATAATGATCGTTTAGTTTTTCTGCTATTGCTTTCTTCATGACTTATACATATTCCTCATACTATGAGATTATGCGACTCCCGAATACCGGAGGAACACCTTGTGTGCTATCAAACGTCACAACGTAACTGGGTGATTATAAGGATGCTCTACAGGTGTCTCCGATGGTGTTTGTTGAGTTGGCATAGATCAAGATTAGGATTTGTCACTCCGTGTATCGGAGAGGTATCTCTGGGCCCTCTCGGTAATGCACATCACTATGTGTCTAATGAGTTAGCCATGGGGTGATGCATTACGGAACGAGTAAAGAGACTTGCCGGTGACGAGATTGAACTAGGTATGATGATACCGACAATTGAATCTCGGGCAAGTAACATACCGATGACAAATGGAACAACGTATGTTGTTATGCTGTTTGACCGATAAAGATCTTCGTAGAATATGTAGGAGCCAATATGAGCATCCAGGTTCCGCTATTGGTTATTGATCGGAGATATGTCTCGGTCATGTCTACATAGTTCTCGAACCCGTAGGGTCCGCACGCTTAACGTTCGATGACGATTTGTATTATGAGTTTCGTGTTTTGATGAACCGAAGTTTGTTCGGAGTCCCGGATGAGATCACAGGCATGACGAGGAGTCTCAAAATGGTTGAGACATAAATATTGATATATTGGAAGGTTATGTTTGGACACCGGAATGGTTTCGGATAGGTTCGGGCATTTTCCGGAGTACCGAGGGGTTACCGAAACCCCCCGGAGGTTTAATGGGCCACAATGGTCCTTAGTGGAGAAGAGAGAGGGCCGGCCAAAGGTGGCTCCCCCTTGCCTAGTCCGAATTGGACAAGGGGAGGGGGCGGCGCCCCCCTCCTTCCTTCTCTTCTCTCCTCTTTCCCTTCTTCTCCTACTTGGACTAGGAAAGGGGGGGACCGAATCCTACTTGGACTAGGAGTCCAAGTAGGACTCCCCCCATGGCACGCCCCCTCCTAGGGTCGGCCTCCTCTCCACCCCCTTTATATACATGGGGAGGGGGCACCCCAAAGACACACAAGTTGATCTTTTAGTCGTGTACAGTGCCCCCCTCCACAGTTACACACCTCAGTCATATCGTTGTAGTGCTTAGGCGAAGCCCTGCGTCGGTAACTTCATCATCACCGTCACCACGCTGTCGTTCTGACGGAACTCTCCCTCGGCCTCAACTGGATCAAGAGTTCGAGGGACGTCATCGATTTGAACATGTGCTGATCACGGAAGTGCCGTGCGTTCAATACTTGGATCGGTTGGATCGTGAAGACGTTCGACTACATCAACCGCGTTACTAAACGCTTCCGCTTTCGGTCTACGAGGGTACATAGACACACTCTCCCCTTTCGTTGCTATGCATCTCCTAGATAAATCTTGCGTGATCGTAGGTAAATTTTTTGAAATACTGCGTTCCCCAACAGTGGCATCCAAGCCAGGTCTATGCGTAGACGTTATATGCACGAGTAGAACACAAAGAGTTGTGGGCGATAATAGTCGTACTACTTACCAGCAATGTCTTACTTTGATTCGGCGGTATTGTTGGATGAAGCGGCCCAGACCGACATTACATGACCACATTCATGAGAGTAGTTATACTAACATGCTTCGCACACAGGTGGCCAGTGGGTGTCTGTTTCTCCAGCTTTAGTTGAATCGAGTTTGACTACGCTCGGTCCTTCTTGAAGGTTAAAACAGCACACATCACGAAAAATCGTTGTGGTTTGATGAGGTGGTAAGAATGGTTCTTGCTAGAAGCCCGTAGCAGCCACGTAAAACTTGCAACAACAAAGTAGAGGATGCCTAACTTGTTTTTGCAGGGCATGTTGTGATATGATATGGTCAAACGTGATGATATAAATTGTTGTATGAGATGATCATGTTTTGTAACAGTTATCGGCAACTGGCAGGAGCCATATGGTTGTTGCTACCTCTTGAGCATGCGTTGGTTTTCCCTTGAAGAGGAAAGGGTGATGCGGCAAAGTAGCGTAAGTATTTCCCTCGGTTTTTGAGAACCAAGGTATCAATCTAGTAGGAGACTACACGCAAGTCACCTAGTACCTGCACAAACAAACAAGAACCTCGCAACCAACGCGATAAAGGGGTTGTCAATCCCTTCACGGTCACTTATGAAAGTGAGATCTGATAGAGATAATAAGATAAATATTTTTGGTATTTTTGTTGTATAGATTGGAAAGTAAAGATTGCAAAATAAATAGTAAACTAAAATTGTAGATCGGAAACTTATATGATGTAAAGTACACCCGGGGGGCATAGGTTTCACTAGTGGCTTCTCTCAAGATAGCATATATTACGGTGGGTGAACAAATTACTACTGAGAAATTGATAGAAAAGCGCATAGTTATGATGATATCTAGGCATGATCATGAACATAGGCATCACGTCCGTGTCAAGTAGACTGAAACGATTCTGCATCTACTACTATTACTCGACACATCGACTGCTATCCAGCATGCATCTAGAGTATTAAGTTCAAAAGAACAGAGTAACGCATTAGGCAAGATCACATGATGTAGAGGAATAAACTCAAACAATATGATATAAACCCCATCTTCTTATCCTCGCTGGCAACAATACAATATGTGCCTTGTTGCCCCTGCTGTCACTGGGAAAGGACACCGCAAGATTGAACCCAAAGCTAAGTACTTCTCCCATTGCAAGAAAGATCAATCTAGTAGGCCAAACCAAACTGATAATTTGAAGATACTTGCAAAGATATCAAATCATGCATATAAGAATTCAGAGAAGAATCAAATATTATTCATAGATAATTAATCATAAGCCCACAATTCATCAGATCTCGGCAAACACACCGCAAAAAGAATTACATCGAATAGATCTCCAAGAACATCGAGGAGAACTTTGTATTGAGATCGAAAGAGAGAGAAGAAGCCATCTAGCTAATAACAATGGACCCAAAGGTCTGTGGTAAACTACTAACACATCATCGAAGAGCCTATGGTGTTGATGTAGAAGCCCTCCATGATCGAATCCCCCTCTGGCAGTGTAATGCCCATGATGCGGCTATATCTCCCACGTGTCGAGGCACGACTTAGAGGCATAACCACATGGTGGTTTAGTCGCAAGTGGGGTAATCTTCACACAATCCCATGTACCGAATAAGAAAGGAATTGTGTGAAGATTACCCCACTTGCGACTAAACCACCATGCGGTTATGCCTCTAAGTCGTGCCTCGACACGTGGGAGATATATCCGCATCTGGTCGTTACAAGTTGGTAATCAGAGCCATCCTCAACTTAGGAGCCCCCTGCTTGATCAAATCGCTGACGTTGTTCGGTCTACAACAAAATGTTTTGAGTCTTAGGATTATATATATCGGAGAGTAGGATTCTTTTTACTCCTTAGTCCCTTCGTCGCTCCGGCGAGGCCTCCTGACGTAGAAGTTTTGACTTTCCTCTCCTCAAATTTCACGAAAAAAATTAGGATCACGCGGGTATCTTGGAATCGTTCCGATAGTCTTGTGACGAGAACATTGTTCTTGGTTCCTCCCGAAATTAAGGGGTTGTGACAGTGTCCCGGGGAGTTGAGCTCCGACGTGTTGTCGTCACAATTTTATTGTTGCAGTTCTGGAATACCTGAGTTTCCAGACATCGAAAATCTCTTTTATGCAGTTGTTGGTGAGAAAATCTCGATGCCACCCAGTACTGGGGTGGGAGTTCGGGAGTATCGCCATAACTCATATAACAGATGCTTTTTGAAGGTTGAGGTACACGATTTCCGAAGGTTTCTTGGTTATGTGTTGACGGATGGATACAACTGGATGTAGGGATTGTTAGTTTGAGTGACATATTATGCTTCCCCTGTATCCCCAACACCTGATTGCATAACCAGAAAGTTTCGGGAGTTTATAAGTGGGAATTAAAGTATCACGTAAGATATCCTTCCAACAGACACAAGATACAATCTGGGGTCTATCATATGTTTGTTCCGGCTTATTCTGCAAGCCAATCCTTTGTTTTGTTTTGAGTTGTGGTTTTTGAGTTGCTTCAATTTCAAGTGTTGAATCCAAACCTTTTCCTCAATGGTGTTCTCACACTTCTATGTGAATACCAATCCTTCTTATTTATCGAGATTGTCATGTCAATTCTATTTCCAACCGGTGCGATTCTCTTCAAGATGATCCTATCATTTTTCCATTTGCAAGATCGAATCTCAGTTTTCTCATTAGTGTTTGTTTCATCCGTCCCAAGTTGTCTTTGTTTTTCCCGCCCTCCCACCCTTTTTCTTCAAGGATTCAGATTTCTTAATCATGTATCCTTTTATTTGTGAAAAGTCTCTTCAGTCTTTTCTTTCAACTAGTAAAGTGGCCCGCCCGATGTGCAGGGCTGGATTTTTATAAAGTTTTATTGGGATAATACCTTTTTGTTTTATCTAAAGATGATTAGAATCAAATGTGATCACACTCAAAAGTATGAGTCTTTTCCAATCATAATTTTCCTACTATGCAATTTATATTATTTTTTATCATTTACTCTACATATATTTGCTAATGTTGTGTATGATTTGCTATATAAACTTGTTATAGGTCCAAGAAGATTAGAGACTGATGTGAGTGCCCATAATTTTCGTCAGTTATATTTCAACATTTGTTTTGAATTCGGTATATTAAGTAAAAGGGAATTTATATACTATATATATTCATTAAAATGGTTCTTGAGAGTGACGTTTTGGCGCATGGGAGCGCACCCTCCTTGTTTTTAAAATGAGTTTTACTTATTTGTCGCGTGTGAAAAAAGACAAAATCCGATGTTTTTTTTGAACGAGCCAGCCAAGGCTGGGGTTTCATTGATTAAGAAGGGAGCTGATACGTCTCCAACGTATCTATAATTTTTGATTGCTCCATGCTATATTATCTATTGTTTTGGACATTATTGGGCTTTATTATCCACTTTTATATTATTTTTGGGACGAACCTATTAACCAGAGGCCCAACCCAGAATTGCTGTTTTTTGCCTGTTTTAGGGTTTCGAAGAAAAGGAATATCAAACGGAATGAAACCTTTGGGAACGTGATTTTCTCACTGAATACAACTTAGGAGACTTGGACCCAACATCAAGCCAACTAACAGGAGGCCACGAGGTAGGGGGGCGCGCCTGCCCCCCCCCCTAGGCGCGCCCTCCACCCTCATGGGCCCCCTGTTGCTCCACCGACGTACTTCTTCCTCCTATATATATCCACATACCCCCAAATAATCAGAACAGGAGCCAAAACCCTAATTCCACCGCTGTAACTTTCTGTATCCACGAGATCCCATCTTGGGGCCTGTTCCGGAGCTCCGCCGGAGGGGGCATCGATCACGGAGGACTTCTACATCAACACCATAGCCTCTCCGATGAAGTGTGAGTAGTTTACTTCATACCTACGGGTCCATAGTTAGTAGCTAGATGGCTTCTTCTCTCTTTTTGGATCTCAATACAATGGTCTCCCCCTCTCTTGTGGAGATCTATTCGATGTAATCTTCTTTTTGCGGTGTGTTTGTTGAGACTGATGAATTGTGGGTTTATGATCAAGTCTATCTATGAATAATATTTGAATCTTCTTTGAATTCTTTTATGTATGATTGGTTATCTTTGCAAGTCTCTTCGAATTATTAGTTTGGTTTGGCCTACTAGATTGATCTTTCTTGCAATGGGAGAAGTGCTTAGCTTTGGGTTCAATCTTGCAGTGTCCTTTCCCGGTGACAGTAAGGGCAGCAAGGCACGTATTGTATTGTTGCCATCGAGGATAACAATATGGGGTTTTCTTCATATTGCATGAGTCTATCCCTCTACATCATGTCATCTTGCTTAAGGTGTTACTCTGTTTTTTAACTTAATACTCTAGATCCATGCTGGATAGCGGTCGATGAGTGGAGTAATAGTAGTAGATGCAGGCAGGAGTCGGTCTACTTGTCTCGGACGTGATGCCTATATACATGATCATACCTAGATATTCTCGTAACTATGCTCAATTCTGTCAATTGCTCAACAGTAATTTGTTCACCCACCGTAGAATACTTATGCTCTCGAGAGAAGCCACTAGTGAAACCTATGGCCCCTGGGTCTATCTTCATCATATTGTTCTCCTACTACTTTGCTATTTACTTTGCCTTTATTTTACTTTGCATCTTTATCATAAAAATACCAAAAATATTATCTTTATGATATCTATCAGATCTCACTCTCGTAAGTGGACTCATAGGGATTGACAACCCCTATTTGCGTTGGTTGCGAGGATTTATTTGTTTTGTGCAGGTACGAGGGACTTGCGCGTAGCCTCCTACTGGATTGATACCTTGGTTCTCTGTGACGCCCGGATAATTACGCTACAGTAATTCCACGCTAATGATGCCATGTCACCTTAGTTACTGTTGCTAATCTCGCATTAGTTCAAAACCAATTCAAATTCAAAATTGAATTAAAGGCAAACATCAAAAAATTTCAAAGATACAAAACAAAATGTTCGGGTTGTGGCAAATATTCCATACTAAATATTGGTGAAGAAAACACACTTCTGTAAAGTATATAAGTGCACTATATTAAGTAAAACAGTAGCAAAATGATTATTTAAATACCTTTTATAATTAATAAAATATCAAACTAAAGTATTTGGGGACTAGACTTTTTGTGGCAGTGGACTAAATTGAAATACTAAATTAGATGCCAAGTATATATTTTACAAAAACTAAAACAATAGGAAACAAAGATAAAGCAGAATAAAAGAAAAGAAAACAAAACAATAGCAAATAAATAAGACAGACAGAAAAGGGCCTAAACAAGTACTGTCCAAGTGGGCTCTAGTGTGCACATGGCCCAGCCCACCCCCCCCCCAATCGTCTCCTTCCTTCTATAGGAGGCGGGGGGATCGTGGCAGGCATCCGGCCGCCATGACCGCGCCCTGGCCACGTGCCGAGCATCCCTGTTGTCCCCTGCTGGTTAAAACGACGCTCGCGGCCTCATTCATAACCCTAGATCATTTCCCCTCCTTTTTCTCGCGCCGCCATCGTCTTCCCACGCTGTCCGAACCGTCATCGTCATGGCCACCTCCGTTCCCGCGCTCTCCATGGTCCTGGCGCCGTGAAAGATTGCCCGCGAGCTCCGTCATCGTCCGCTTCATCGTCTTCACCCACTGGATCTAGCAGGGAGCCACCGCAACATCCGCATCAACCTCGTCTTCATCTTCGGCCAACACAGCTCCTCCGCGTCGATCCGCCCGACTCCGGTCATCCCCGGCGTCATCGAGCCTCCCTTGCAACACTGTGAGCAGCACCACGTTCCCCCTCCGTCCTCCCCCTCGGTTTGTTGCTGTTGCTGCTAGCTCCGTTGTTGCCGAAGCTCGTCGCCGCCGTGTTCACTACCGCGGCCACCGCGCGCGTCACGCACGCCCTGCCTCACTCGCTGGGCGCCCTGGCCCCGCGCCGCCCCACACCCGCGCAAGGTCTCGCCGTTGCTCGCTCGCTCCATGTTGTTCGCCACAACCCATCGAGCGCCCTGCCTCCGCCCCACTCGTCACCGCTCCAGCCGGCCGGCCTGCCACGCCGGCTCCCCTCCTGCTACCTCGCTGCACCCCCTCCCCCCACCACTGCGTGTCGCCGCCTGCGCCGCCTGTTGCCCTGCCACCGCCCGCCCCGGCCTCACTCTGCTCGTCGACCGCGCTTGCCCCGCTGCTCGCCGCGGCCCCGCTCGCGCCGTCCCCTGCTAGCCACTGCAGCGCCACTGCGTGGGCCTACCGCCGCCACCTTCGACTGCCCTGCTGCGCGCCACCAGACGCGCCCCAGCCGCCCCTACTCGCCGGCGCGCCCCTGCGTTCGAGCGACTCCGTGCTCGGGCTCGCCCCGTCGGGCGCCCGTGCCCGATAGCCCACACCCCGCTTGGCCCAGATGGGCCACCGACACGTGGGGCCCAGCCCTAAAAAAGGAAATATATATATATATATATATATATACATATATATTTAACTTAATTAATTTGCCTTAATAAACCTAATCCTAATTAAGCTAATTAACTAGGTTAATTAGTAGATCAGAGTATGACAGGGTGGCCCCACCCCTGTTGACCAGTCAAACTTTGACTGGTCAACTGGGTCCCCCTGGCCCACATGTCAGCCTCTGTGTACATTCTGTGTACACAGGGCTGGGTACCCATAGCATTTTGTCTATTAATTTCGAATTTATAATAATTCAGAAAATGATTTAAAACTTCAAAAATTAATAGAAAATAAACCGTAGCTCGGATGGAAAAACTTTGTATATGAAAGTTGCTCAGAACGACGAGACAAATCCGGATACGCAGCCCGTTCGTCCGCCACACATCCCTAGCATAGCAAACACGTAACTTTCCCCCTCCGGTTCATCTGTCCGAAAACACGAAACACCGGGGATATTTTGTCGGATGTTTCCCCCCTTCACCGGTACCACCTCTTACCGCGTTAGGGCACCCCTAGCACCGATACTTGTCATGTCATGCATCGGTATGCATCTGGTTGCTTAATATTTATTGTTTCTTCCCCCTCTTCTCTCGCTAGACAGCGAGACCGACGCCGCTGCTACCCAGTACGACTACGGTGTTGACGACCCCTCTCTCTTGCCAGAGCAACCAGGCAAGCCCCCCCTTGATCACCAGATATCGCCTACTCTACTCTCTACTGCTTGCATTAGAGTAGTGTAACATGTTACTGCTTTCCGTTAATCCTATCCTGATGCATAGCTTGTCCTTGCTACTACTGTTGTTACCTTTACCTGCAATCCTAATGCTTAGTATAGGATGCTAGTTTATCATCCGTGGCCCTACATTCTTGTCCGTCTGCCATGCTATACTATCGGGCTGTGATCACTTGGGAAGTGATCACGGGTATATACTTATACATATATACATGCTATACAGGTGGTGATTAAAGTCGGGTCGGCTCGTAGGAGTACCCGCGAGTGATTCCGATGTTGGGGGCTGAAGGGGCAGGTGGCTCCATCCCAGTAGAGGTGGGCCTGAGTTCCTGAAGGCCCCCGACTGTTACTTTGTGGCGGAGCCACAGGCCATGTTGAGACCACCTAGGAGAGAGGTGGGCCTGGCCCTGGTCGGCGTCCGTGGTTATTTCAAAATAACACGCTTAACGAGATCTTGGTATTTGATCTGAGTCTGGCTACTGGCCTATACGCACTAACCATCTACGCGGGGACAGTTATGGGCAATCGACGTTGTGGTATCAGCCGAAGCCTTCGTGATGTCAGCGACTGAGCGGCGGGCGCCGGGTTGGACCGCGTAACGCAACTTCCTTTGTAATGGAGGTTGCTAGGTCTACTCTCCGGCCGCGTACGCAACATGCAGGTGTGCAATGGGCGATGGGCCCAGACCCCTGCGCCATAGGATTTAGATCGGCGTGCCGACCTCTCTATTGTGCCTAGGTAGGGCTGCGACGTGTTGATCTTCCGAGGCCGGGCATGACCCAGAAAAGTGTGTCCGGACAAAGGGGATCGAGCGTGTTGGGAAATGTGGTGCACCCCTGCAGGGAAGTTAATCTATTTGAATAGCTGTGATCTTCGGTAACAGGACGACTAGGAGTTGTACCTTGACCTTATGACAACTAGAACCGGATACTTAATAAAACACATCCTTCCAAGTGCCAGATACAACCGGTGATCGCTCTCTCACAGGGCGATGAGGGGAGGATCATCGGTTAGGATTATGCTATGCGATGCTACTTGGTGAACTTACCATCTACTCTCTTCTCCTGCTGCAAGATGGAGGTTACCAGAAGCGTAGTCTTCGAAAGGACTAGATATCCCCCTCTTATTCCGGCATTCTGCAGTTCAGTCCACATATGATACCCTTAATCCATTTGATACCAATGCATACATATGTAGTGTAGCTCCTTGCTTGCGGGTCCTTTGGATGAGTACTCACGGTTGCTTTGCTCCCTCTTTTCCCCCTTTCTATACCCGATTGCTGCGACCAGACGATGGAGCCCAGGAGCCAGACACCATTGTCGACGATGACTACTACTACTCGGGAGGTGCCTACTACTATGTGCAGCCCGCTGATGACGACCAGGAGTAGTTTAGGAGGATCCCAGGTAGGAGGCCAGCGCCTCTTTCGATCTGTATCCCAGTTTGTGCTAGCCTTCTTAAGGCAAACTTGTTTAACTTATGTCTGTACTCAGATATTGTTGCTTCCACTGACTCGTCTATGATCGAGCTCTTGTATTCGAGCCCTCGAGGCCCCTGGCTTGTAATATGATGCTTGTATGACTTATTTTATTTGTAGAGTTGTGTTGTGATATCTTCTCGTGAGTCCCTGATCTTGATCATACACGTTTGCGTGTATCATTAGTGTATGATTGAATTGGGGGCATCACATTCTCAAAAACTGAGGGAAATACTTATGCTACTTTGCTGCAACATCCCTTCCTCTTCGGGGAAAACCAACGCAGTGCTAAAAGAGGTAGCAAGAAGGATTTCACCATTGCCGGGGAGGTCTACGCAAAAGTCAACATACCAAATACCCATCACATACCCTTATCTCCCGCATTACATTATTTTCCATTTGCCTCTCGTTTTTCTCTCCCCCCCAATTCACCCTTGCCATTTTATTCGCCATCTCTCTCTATCCTCCCTCTCTTTCTCTATTTGCCCCTTTTTGTCCGCTTGCTTTTTGTTTCCTGGTATGTTAGTTTGCTTGTTTGTCGCGATGGCTCAAGATAATACTAAATTGTGTGACTTCACCAATACCAACAACAATGATTTTATTAGCACTCCGATTGCTCCTCTTACCGATGTTGAATCTTGTGAAATTAATACTGCTTTGCTAAATCTTGTCATGAAAGATCCGTTCTCTGGCCTTCCTAGTGAAGATGTCGCTACCCATCTAAATAGCTTCGTTGATTTGTGTGACATGCAAAAGAAGAAAGATGTGGATAATGATATTGTTAAATTGAAGCTATTTCATTTTTCGCTTAGAGATCGTGCTAAAGCTTGGTTTTCGTCTTTGCCTAAAAATAGTATGGATTCATGGAATAAGTGCAAAGATGCTTTTTATCTCTAAGTATTTTCCTCCCGCTAAAATCATCTCTCTTAGAAACGATATTATGAACTTTAAGTAACTTGATCATGAACATGTTGCACAAGATTGGGAGAGAATGAAATTAATGATACGTAATTGCCCTACTCATGGTTTAAATTTATGGATAATTATACAAAAAAATTATGTCGGATTGAATTTTGCTTCTAGAAATCTTTTGGATTCGGCCGCGGGAGGCACTTTTATGGAAATCACCTTAGGAGAAGCTACTAAACTCCTAGATAATATTATGGTTAATTATTCTCAATGGCATACTGAAAGATCCACTAATAAAAAGGTGCATGCGATAGAAGAAATTAATTTTTTGAGTGGAAAGATGGATGAACTTATGAAATTATTTGCTAATAAGAGTGTTTCTTCTGATCCTAATGATATGCCCTTGTCTACTTTGATTGAGAATAATAATGAATCTATGGATGTGAATTTTGTTGGTAGGAACAATTTTGGTAATAATGCGTATAGAGGAAATTTCAATCCTAGGCCTTATCCTAGTAATCCGTCTAATAATTATGGTAATTCCTAAAACAATTCTTATGGAAATTATAATAAGATGCCCTCTGATTTTGATTCTAATATTAAAGAATTTATTACTTTGCAAAAGAATTTTAATGCTATGATTGAAGAAAAATTGCTTAAGATTGATGATTTGGCTAGGAACGTTGATAGAATTGCTCTTGATGTTGATTCTTTGAAACTTAGATCTATTCCACCTAAGCATGATATCAATGAGTCTCTCAAAGCCATGAGAATTTCCATTGACGAGTGCAAAGAAAGAACCGCTAGGATGCGTGCTAAGAAAGATGCCTTTATAAAAGCGTGTTCTTCTAGTTCCTATGAAAATAATGATGAAGATCTAAAGTTATTGATGTGTCCCCTATTAAATCTTTGTTTTGCAATATGAATCTTGATAATGATGGGACTGAATATGATCCACCTTTACCTAGAAGGCATTCCAAGAATTCCGAATCTTTTGATCTTGATGCTAAATTTGAGAAAAATGGGAGTGAAGAAATTAAAACCCTAGATGTTGCTAAACCCACTATTATGGATTTCAAGGAATTTAACTATGAAAATTGCTCTTTTATTGATTGTATTTCTTTGTTTCAATCCGTGCTAAATTCTCCTCATGCTTATAGTCAAAATAAAGCGTTTACTAAACATATCGTTGATGCCTTGATGCAATCTTATGAAGAAAAACTTGAATTGGAAGTTTCTATCCCTAGAAAACTTTATGATGAGTGGGAACCAACTATTAAAATTAAAGATCATGAATGCTATGCTTTATGTGATTTGGGTGCTAGTGTTTCCACGATTCCAAAGACTTTGTGTGATTTGTTAGGTTTCCGTGATTTTGATGATTGCTCTCTAAACTTGCACCTTGCGGATTCCACTATTAAGAAACCTATGGGAAGAATTATTCATGTTCTTATTGTTGCAAATAGGAATTATGTGCCCGTAGATTTTATTGTTCTTAACATAGATTGCAATCCTTCATGTCCTATTATTCTTGGTAGACCTTTCCTTAGAACGACTGGTGAAATTATTGATATGAAGGAAGGAAATATTAGATTCCAATTTTCGTTAAGAAAAGGCATGGAACACTTTCCTAAAAATAAAATAAAATTACCTTATGAATCTATTATGAGAGCCACTTATGGATTGCCTACCAAAGATGGCAATACCTAGATCTATTCTTGCTTGTTATGCTTAGCTAGGGGCGTTAAACGATAGCGCTTGTTGGGAGGAAACCCAATTTTATTTTTATTCCTTTCTTTTTGCTCCTGCTTAGTAATAAATAAATTATCTAGCCTCTGTTTTGGTTGTGTTTTTTGTGTTTAATTAGTGTTTGTGCCAAGTAGAACCGTTGGGAAGACTTGGGGAAAGTCTTGTTGAACTTGCTGTAAAAAACAGAAACTTTAGCGCTCACGAGAACTGCTGTCATTTTTATTTGGAAATTGATATTTAGTTAATTATTTTTGAAGATGATTAATAGATAAATTCCTCACGCCCAGCAATTTAGTTTAGAATTTTTGGGGTTACAGATCTTGCGCTAGCTACAGATTACTACAGACTGTTCTGTTTTTGACAGATTCTGTTTTTCGTGTGTTGTTTGCTTATTTTGATGAATCTATGGCTAGTAAAAGAGTTTATAAACCATAGAGAAGTTGTAATATAGTAGGTATAACACCCATATAAATACAGAATGAGTTCATTACAGTACCTTGAAGTGATCTTCTATTTTCTTTCGCTAACGGAGCTCATGAGATTTTCTACTTTAAGTTTTGTGTTGTGAAGTTTTCAAGTTTTGGGTAAAGATTTGATGGATTATGGAACAAGGAGTGGAAAGAGCCTAAGCTTGGGGATGCCCATGGCACCCCCAAGATAATCTAAGGACACCTAAAAGCCAAAGCTTGGGGATGCCCCGGAAGGCATCCCCTATTTTGTCTACTTCTATCGATAACTTTACTTGGAGCTATATTTTTATTTACCACATGATATCTGTTTTGCTTGGCGCGTCTTGTATGATTTGAGTGTTTACTTATTAGTTTACCACAATAATCCTTGCTGTACACATCTTTTTAGAGAGCCATACATGATTTGGAATTTGTTAGAATACTCTATGTGCTGCGCTTATATCTTTTGAGTTATATAATTTTGCTCTAGTGCTTCACTTATATATTTTAGAGCACGGTGGTGGATTTGTTTTACAGAAACTAGTGATCTCTCATGCTTCACTTAGATTATTTTGAGAGTCTTAAATAGCATGGTAATTTTCTTAAAATCCTAATATGCTTGGTATGCAAGATTAATAATAAAGCTCTCTTGTGAGTGTGTTGAATACTATGAGAAGTTTGATACTTGATAATTGTTTTGAGATATGGAGATGGTGATATTAAAGACATGCTAGTTGAGTAGTTGTGAATTTGAGAAATACTTGTGTTGAAGCTTGTGATTCCCGTAGCATGCACGTATGGTGAACCGTTTGTTGACACACGAACACGTCACGTGTACCCTCGACGCCGGGGGTGATGCACCGCAGCTCACGTCAAAGGAGACCCAACCGACAGCGCGATATGCAAGACAGTCGACGGGCGCTTTTGCAGACCCGAAAACCCCACACCCCCGGGAGGGACCCCGTCAGGGAGTGCGGCGGCTATGGGCTGCCCTAGGTCGATTCGCTCGCCCCTAGAGCCTCGGGATTCGCAGCTCTCAAACACGAAGAACAGCGAAGAACGAGATAGAAAAACGGTGGAGAGATAAAACGTAGATGAAAAAGTAGTATATTGATTTGTTCGATTGTGTGTTGTTCAATCGGCCGTCACCCCCAACATATATAAGAGGCGGCTGGACTTCCCGTACAAGTAAAGGATTCATCTAGGCTTTCCTTACAAGAAAAAATACATCAATTCACGTCCTAGAGTCCTAATTCTATTCCAACTCGGATTCAGTCTGAATCTGGCCCAAACTCTGTCTTCCTTCTTGCGCGGGCCACCGCGCTTGCATATGATCTCCGATCGAGATGGCCCAAATATCAAACTTGTGTGCCTCGACGATACGAACAACTCTCATGTTGATCACTTTTTCAAATAAGGCCATCTTGAATACTTTTCGAGGTCATCTTTATCTTCTAGTCGGACTCGGTCTTGCAGTAGACTGGATTATCCGAGTCTCGTAGTGAATTTGTAGGCTATATATTATCTCTGATGATGATGACTCCAAAATCAAAGTTTACCGTCTTGATGATACGCACAACTTCTGTATTGAACACTTCTTCATCCAAGGTCATTTTGATAAACTTTTGAGCACATGTTCAATTTCACTTGGACTTGAGCTCATCCACTCGGATATTAGATACTTTCACTCGGATCGTCCGATTGGACTTTTTCACTCGGAAGACAATCTTTCACTCGGATGACTATATTTCCACTCGGATGACTATATTTCCACTCGGAAGGCACTATCTTATTCACTTGGATGACTATATTTCCACTCGGAAGGCACTATCTTATTCAATCGGCAAGTTTTCGTCCCGATGGTAATCTTTTCACTCAGAATATTTTCACCTGGATGACAATTTCACTCGGATGATCATATTTTCCCTCGGATGACTATATTTCCACTTGGATAATAATAAGTTCATCCGGTTTCACTCGACCGTAAACTTTCACTCGGCCGTAAACTTTCACTCAGATGGTAAACTTTTCACTCGGGTTTCCGACTGAAAACATAGCCTGATCTTGATTTGTCTCTCCAGTCCTCATACGACCTCGGATTGAGACGAATTATATATGAAAATCAATCGGCTCGACGAGACGAAACTTTTCCGTGTTGAAGGTTTTTCGATTCAAGGCCGTATAGATGGCCGAATTACTCGCGCAACCTATCAGACAAGTGTCTGGCACCTCGCGCCATATTTCCGTTGAGGTTCAGTCTGCAGTATATTGCCTCTAACTTTTGCATATGAACTCGGATTGAGATGATTTATATATCAAAATCAATTGCCTTGACAAGACGAAGACAATTCCTTAAGAGTGCTCCTTCATCCGAGGTCATCTTGAAGACGTGATTGGCCACAAACCACTCGGAACATTGAACCATGCCACTCGGAGTATAGTTTCGGTCCGTAAGATAAAGTCGAATGAATATAACCGAAACATCTAAGTGGTTCCACTCGGTGACGTGAATATTTTTATGCTGAAAACTCATTCACTCGAGACCATCTTCATTGCAATATGTATCTTGCCAAAATCAGGTGTCAACACCGTTATGTGATGAAGTCGGAGCATGATTTATTTATTGATTGTCTTCCTTATGAGTGGCGGTCGGGGACGAGCGATGGTATTTTCCTAACAATATATCCCCCTAGGAGCATGTGTGTAATACTTTGCTTTGATAACTTGTAGATTTTTGCAATAAGTATATGAGTTCTTTATGACTAATATTGAGTCCATGGATTATACGCACTCTCACCATTCCACCTTTGCTAGCCTATCTAATACCGCGCACCTTTCGCCGGTATCATACGCCCACCATATACCTTCCTCAAAACAGCCACCATACCTACCTATTATGGCATTTCCATAGCCATTCCGAGATATATTGCCATGCAACTTTCCATCGTTTCGTTTATGACACACTCCATCATTGTCATATTGCTTAGCATGATCATGTAGTTGACATAGTATTTGTGACAAAGCCACCGTTCATAATTCTTTCATACTTGTCACTCATGCATCATTGCATATCCCGGTACACCGCCGGAGGCATTCATATAGAGTCATATTTTGTTCTAAGTATCGAGTTGTAATTGTTGAGTTGTAAGAAGAATAAAAGTGTGATGATCATCATTATTAGAAAAAGAGAGAAGGGACAATGTTACTATCCTTTTACCACACTTGTGCTTCAAAGTAGCACCATGATCTTCATAAACGAGAGTCTCTCATGTTATCACTTTCATATACTAGTGGGAATTTTTCATTATAGAACTTGGCTTGTATATTCCAATGATGGGCCTTCTCAAAATTGCCCTAGATCTTCATGAGCAAGCAAGTTGGATGCACACCCACTTAGTTTCTTTTTGAGCTTTCATATACTTATAGCTCTAGTGCATTTGTTGCATGGCAATCCCTACTCACTCACATTGATATCTATTGATAGGCATCTCCATAGCTCGTTGATATGCCTAGTTGATGTGAGACCATCTTCCCCTTTTTTGTCTTCTCCACAACCACCACTCTATTCCACCCTAGTGCTATGTCCATGGCTCACGCTCATGTATTGCGTGAAGATTGAAAAAGTTTTGAGAATGTCAAAAGTATGAAACAATTGCTTGGCTTGTCATCGGGGTTGTGCATGATTTAAATATTTTGTGTGGTGAAGATAGAGCATAGCCAGACTATATGATTTTGTAGGGATAACTTTCTTTTAGCCATGATATTTTGAGAAGACATAATTGCTTTGTTAGTATGCTTGAAGTATTATTATTTTCTATGTCAATATAAACTTTTGTCTTGAATCTTTCGGATTTGAATATTCATACCACAATTAAGAAGAATTACATTAAAATTATGCCAAGTAGCACTCCGCATCAAAAATTCTGTTTTTATCATTTACCTACTCGAGGACGAGCAGGAATTAAGCTTGGGGATGCTTGATACGTCTCCAACGTATCTATAATTTTTGATTGCTCCATGCTATATTATCTACTGTTTTGGACATTATTGGTCTTTATTATCCACTTCCATATTATTTTTGGGACTAACCTATTAACCGGAGGCCCAGCCCAGACTTGCTATTTTTTTGCCTGTTTTAGGGTTTTGAAGAAAAGGAATATCAAACGGAGTCCAAACGGAATGAAACCTTCGGGAACGTGATTTTCTCACCGAATACAACTCAGGAGACTTGGACCCTACGTCAAGCCAACTAACAGGAGGCCACGAGGTAGGGGGCGCTTGCCCCCCCAGGCGCGCCCTCCACCCTCGTGGCCCCCCTGTTGCTCCACCGACGTACTTCTTCCTCCTATATATATCCACGTACACCCAAACAATCAGAAGAGGAGCCAAAACCCTAATTCCACCGCCGTAACTTTTCGTATCCACGAGATCCCATCTTGGGGCCTGTCGTGGAGTTGACATGGCAGATGTCCTAGAGCAAGGACTTAGTCGTAGGGCCATCACACTAGGAAGCTTAAAGGGGTTAATCGGGACAAAGGACACGAGAGAGTTTTATACTAGTTCGGTCCCTTACGATGAAGGTAAAAGCCTACGTCTAGTTGGGATTGGTATTGCTGAGGTTTCGACTTCCAAGAGGCTCAATTCGCCGGCTTGGTTATCGACTTGGTTGTTTTCTTGTCCTGAGCCGCCACCGGGTCATCCCCTGGGTCGATGCCTGGTGGCTTAGAGAGTCCCGGTCGGCTCATAATCGTGTCCGGCTCGGTGAGTTCCTTTACATGCCTTTCCTTACAAGTCTTTCCGCACATATGGCGGTTTACAATAATGGGCCTTGAGCCGGCCCGAGGCCTTTGGGCTTTCTATATATACTAATAAACTATCATCTTGACTGTATATTGGGCTTATTATGTAACCCGCCATTAAGGCTGACCCGGCCCCTCCCGGGTGGGTCTTAGCTGATAGTAATATCCCCAACATTAGGCCCCAGGTTGACTTTGAACTTTGTTCTTTGTCAATCTTCAATACTTAGGCAGAATCCATCCTCTGTCTGAAAATTTCCTTAACCCGCCGTGACGTCATCTTTTTGAAACACAAAAAACTTTCATGATGTCACCTTTCAACGGATCTTTCATTTTTAATGTCTTCCGGGAATCGAGGCGTCTATTCAGTTGAATAATCATTATTGGGTCTCCTTGATTTTCGCGCCCGCCTATTCGCACACTCCCTTATAAATAGGCACGACCTAGGTCTTTTCCATTCTTCCCCTTTGGTCGTCTTCTTCCTCTCACTGCTTCTCTGCCGCTCGAGCTCCGCCACCGCCGCAGATCTTGTCTTCATTGACTCAGGCCACCGCATCAACCTGATTAGATCTGAAGAAACCGCAACAAACCTCTGCTGCAACTCGGCATCTGTAAGTCCCTTTCTTCCTCGACATCAGATCCGTATTAGGATCTTCGAGTTCCTTGGTGTTGTTTACTGTTCGTCATGAACTCTTTGTAGATTTCATCACCATCGCCCTTTCTTGATTTTGGGATAGTATAAAACTGACGCGGCAGCTATTTCGCCCCTGTTTCAAATGCAAACAAATTCTTTTCCCTGTTCAGAGGCTTTGTTTAGCACTGACGAACTCATCTGTGCCAGTTTTAGGTCTAGATTTATTTTCCTTTTTTGAACCATCTTGATCCAAAATAATAACAACAACTTGTGACACTTGTTTATACCAATACTTAACTGAATTCTGCCTTCTGAGAAAATCTATAGTCATGGCGGCTTACCACTCCGGCTTTCTTTTCCTTATATAACATTAGCCCTTAGTTAAACCGCCATTACTTGTTTTATAACTGACCGTAGGCTGAGCCGGCATGTTGTTATCTATTTTTCAGTTCTCTACACATCATGTCGTCAAAGACACCCACCATCTGTAACTGGGTCCCTTCGTCCATAACTGAGGAATGGTTAAAAGAGTTCTTCATCATTGGGTTTCTGCCTTCGAAGAATGTCATGTCTTATCGTGCTCCTGACCCAGAGGAAGAACGCCCCAATCCAAAAGACGGAGAAGTGATTGTCTTCACTGATCACATGAATCGTGGCTTCTCACCGCCCGGTTCAAAATTCTTCAGAGAGGTCCTTCATTTTTTCAAACTCCACCCTCAGGACCTGGGACCCAATTCCATTTCCAACATTTGCAACTTCCAAGTACTCTGTGAGGTGTATCTTCAGCAAGAGCCCACCGTAGAGCTGTTTAGGGAGTACTTTTACCTAAACCGGTAGAACGAATGCACCAATGGTCCTAGCTTAGAACTTGGAGGCATTTCAATTCAGCGCCGCCAGGGTGCTATTTTTCCTCTTATCGTCTTACCAAGTCACCCAAAAGACTGGAACCAAACTTGGTTTTATTGTCAGGATATTTCTCCAGCAAACGAGAAGCCTCTGCCGGGTTACCGCCCCGGTCGTCTTGACTCCAAGTTCACCCTTCCGGATAAGCTCACCGTTGCTGAATGCAAGAGGCTACTTCCCTCCATCAGAAGAATCAATGCTTTGTTGGGCAATGGCTTAACCGGAGTAGATCTAACCCGCTGCTGGATCTCATGGCGGATTATTCCATTAGGTCGTCGATCCAAACTGATGTATGAATATGACGGAAGCCCGGACAACTCTCTTCGTCACAGCTCAGTTGATCTCACCGAAGAAGATATTGTTTCGATGTCAGCCCTTTTGGTAAATGGGAAGTACGAGGATTGCAGTATTGTTGGGTTGAGTCCCTTCTGCAAGATTAATCCAGCGCCAGAAGTAAGTACATTCTGATCTCTTTTTCTTCGTGTTTTGCCCAGCTATTAGTACTTAATACTGATCTTTCTTCTTGTCTTTACAGGCCAATTCTGACTTTTGGAAGGCGAAATATGACCACGAAGCTGCCAAGAAGGCGAAAGCCACCGCTATGAACACCAAGAAGACAACCCGGAAATCAAAGAAGAAGAAGAAAACTACTGCTGAGGATTTAATGAAGCTTGATGACTCGTCTGACTCGGAGGTAGCCCTTGATTCCCTTGGCCAACTTTTTAACAATCTTATTGATACTGATCCTTACCAGGATGACACTGGGGCTAGCCAAGCCGGGGAAGCAGAGGTAACTATCATTTCCTCCGACTCAGAGCCCTTACCAAGACACAAAGTTCGATGAGTGATCCGTAAAGTAAGGTTTTCTAACCCCTTAGCTTACTTGGATCCCAACTTTCATTTGAAAAAGCAGCAGCATGAAAGCCGTCGTGAAGTTGACATTGAAGATGAGCCGGCTGTCGTCCCTGAACAGACCCCTCGGAAACGTCCGAACGAGGTTTACTTATTACCGCCCTTAACTGGTTTTGATGAATCCTTCTCATTGTATTCCTTTTAACTCCTTTCTTTTACTTTCTCAGGAGGTGTCTCGCTCTTTGGGCAATTCATCACAAACACAATTTCCAGCTTTCAAGACTGCTCCTGGGTAATTAGAGATCCTTTTTTCTTCCGGGTTGATCAATTATACCTTTGATGCTGACTGTCTGTAATATACATATATATATATTCTTTAGCGGTCAGGCTAAGTCCAAGAAAGCAAGGGTAACAAAACCAGCGGAAGACCCGCCAGTACTAGCATCTGACCCGGCTAGGCCGCCTTCTCCATTAACTGACGCCCCAGAAGACCCGCCAATTATCAGTGAAGCAAATCCTCCTGAGCCGTCTCTTGATAATACCACTATCAATCCTTCTACAACCGGACCGTCAAATGCAACTAACCCGCCATCTCCACATGCTCCAGATGTTCAAATTACTGGGAGCCGCTTTGTTGAGCCGGGGAATCCAAAAGTGTTGGCTCGGTGCACAGCAAAGCAAGAAGCATTGGAACGGCAGAAGGTTCGCTTTGAAATCGCCAACTATGACCGTCTCAATGCCAGTGATATCTTATCCGGCTATCTCAGCCATGTCCACTCTAGTCGTGAGTCTAAGATCGAGATGGTCAAGCAACTTCAGTTGAAGTATGAGGTATGTTACTTCCGGTTTACCAATATTCCTTCAGCCCCCAAGTCTTCAGCTTTATGAGAGAAACGGAATAACATGTAGACTTAAAATATAGGCCGAGACTTTTACCTCTGACTCATTGCTTGATAGAAACAAAACTTGACCCATAGTCCCCAAGGACCGGTTTATTTTGAGCATTAATGAATTGGTACTTTTAGAATGAAAACCACCTTCAAAATACTTAACACTCCGGTTTAAACTTGAAAAATTTGCTGAACTGCGTGCATTAGCCCCCAAGTGCCAAGTGTTGTTACTTTGTAAAGGACTTGGGACTTCAAATATGTTGGTAGAGTCATAAAAATTTTATTTGACATACATTAGCCCCCAAGTGTCAAGTGGTTTATTCATAAAGTACTTGAGACTTGAGTCTTGAAATTGCATACTGGAATTTGAAACCAAGTCTTGATTTATCTGAATGTTTTCACAGAATGCATTGTCTGAACTGAACTCCCAATTGATTGATACAAAGACCCGGCTAGCGAACCAGGAATCAGAAATTAAGTCTTCCACCTCCCAACTGCAAATAAGCCTTTCTGAAATGGAGAAGTTGAAGACCGACTTTGTTGTCAAAGAGAAAACGTGGGTAGATGAGAAGATACTTCTGACCCGGCGAGCTGAGACAGCCGAAACAGCTCTGAAGGAAATTTCAACCGAACTAAACAGTTTAAAAGTCCGGGTGTCTCAGATGGTTGCTGCTATCTTTGGTAAGTTTCCTGATTTGATCTTTCATATGTATTTCTTGTCAAACCGGAATATGATCCGTCAACTGACTGTGAAAAATGCATGTAGGTCCGCGAAGTAAGAATCTAAACCAAGACCCGTTGATTAAGATGAAAGCCGTGTACACTTTAACTGCACAATTGTATATCGACGCACAACGAGCTCTGGCTGCCATCTCTCCTACTAATCAAGGGTCTAACCGGATCAGTGACGTCTTGAAGAAGCTGTCCATTCTCCCTGCCAGATTCCAAGAGGTGAAACGCTCATGCGCGCGAGCCGGAGCATTGACTGCCCTAAGCCGCTCCAAGGCTTGGGTACCAGATCTAGACCCGGCAGACGTGGCAAGGGGTTATCCTACCGTGAAGGAGGACGGGTCTCCTTTTGATCAGAATGACTTTATAGCCTGCGTCCGTGAAGTCCGGCCTCAGGCGACTAGCCATGGAGATGATACTAATGTGGACAAGTATCAACCGGGTTTTGATAATGAGAATAAGAAGATGGCCCCTCCTTCCTATAAAGTAACCGACTTGATCCCACCGGTGAGAGAAGACACATTTGCCCCGGAGGTTGATCCGGTTGGCCTGATTGATGACGAAGCTGAATTTGTCGCCATGAACGGCTATGACTGGTCAAAACCCAACTTCCAGCACATTCAAGATGTTGAGCCGGTGAGGGAAGGACAATGATCATCTTCATGGGCTTTAGAAAGCCTTGTAATAGCTTAGCTGTTAAAAACACCGTATGTTTGCTTATGCCATCGCGCATAAAACACTTCTATGTGAATCTGTGCTTCCGGGTGCCAATGTTTTAATGCTTTTCTTATGCCTCGTTTAATGCTTGTCTCTGCAATATTTAAACTCTGTTTCTGTGAACACAAGGAAAAAAGAAGGACCTGGCAAGGCGGTTTAGAAACAACTGGGTTTAAACACCTCTTTTACAACTCGTATCTCCACCTCAAAGAACAGAGACAAATATAAATAAAGGATAAGGTTTAATACTAACTCTTAAATTAACGCAGCCGGTAAGCGCGTGTAAATAAGAATTATACCTTGTCCTTGTTGATTCTTAGGCCGCTGGCTCAAATAACCCGGGTGACAAACTTGATAATTCAATATGTATGAAAGTTAATAATCCTTGAATATTCAATAATCATATCGCAGTTGCTCGTACCTTTAGATCCTTAGACCACCGGTTTGAACAACCCGGGCGGCTGTGCTGTCTAATAATTGAGCCGGCAAATAAAACCAGGCTAACTCATTTGTAATATTGAAATAGCAAAAACTCAAAGGCAAGCAACAAACATAATTTTAACTCTGTATTCAAAAGATTGGGGGTTTCTGATTCGAATACAATTAGTAAACCGTACCAAAAGGGTTAAGCTAAGGTTCGAATACGACCATATAGCCCCCAGTGGCTTTGGCATTGTGCCGATCAAGAGGGTACGGATAGCTATGTTCTCTTTGGTTCGAATACGACCTATGTTTGAACAGGAAGCCCCCAAATGACCTTGAGAGGTTTTTAATGACCCTGATTCGAATACGATCCAAGTAGGCTCAAAAGGGGTTAAGCTATGATTCGGATACGATCAAGAAGCCCCCAAGTGAGTTTGGCCTTGAGCCGATCAAGAGGGTTATGACAGCTATGTTCTCTTTGGTTCGCATACGACCTATGTTTGAACAGGAAGCCCCCAAGTGACCATAAGATTTACAGCTAGATTCGGATACGATCATAAGCCGGACTAGAAAAGGTTAAACTTGATTCAAATATGATCAGCTCCTTAATAGACATTTGTGAAAAATAATAAAAATGCATAATCTTTGAAAAGAAAAGAGACCATTGTCTTACATTATTGCTTATCATCGTATATACAACATGAACATATGTACATGATGAGAGCCAGTGGCTTAGGTATAATATGGCCGAAGTTGAGCAATGTTCCACGGCCGGCGGGTCTCCTCTTCTGACTTACGTGAGTCTGCGTACTCTCCAATGTCAATGAGGTAGTAAGACCCGTTGTTTAAATTTTTGCTAACCACAAAGGGTCCTTCCCAAGGTGGGGATAACTTGTGTGCATCTGAAAGATCTTGGATGAGCCGGAGCACCAAGTCGCCTTCCTGAAAAGTCATGGTCTTAACCCGGCGGCTGTGATAACGACGCAGGTCCTGTTGATAGATTGCTGACCGTGCTGCTGCTAAGTCTCTTTCTTCATCCAATAAGTCAAGCGCATCCTGTCTGGCTTTTTCATTGTTAGCTTCAACATAAGCCTCCACGCAGGGTGAGTCATGACGGATGTCACTGGGAAATACTGCTTTTGCCCCATAAACCATGAAGAAGGGTGTGTAACTCGTAGACCTGTTGGGTGTAGTATTGATGCTCCATAACACTGAAGGCAACTCCCCTACCCAACAACCCGGCGTTCGCTGTAAAGGAACCATAAGCCGGGTTTTTAGCCCTTTCAGAATTTCCTGATTGGCTCTCTCAGCTTACCATTGGATTGAGGATGAGCTACAGAAGAAACATCAAGCCGGATGTGCTCTCGCTGACAAAACTCTTCCATAGCCCCTTGGGACAGATTAGTGCCATTGTCTATGATAATACTGTGTGGAAAACCGAAACGGAAGATTATTTGCTTCATGAACTGACCGCCGTGGCTGCATCACACTTACTCACAGGCTCCGCCTCAACCCATTTAGTGAACTTATCAACAGCCACCAGGAGATGTGTCTTCTTGTCCTTAGACCTTTTGAAAGGTCCCACCATGTCAAGCCCCCAGACTGCAAATGGCCAAGTGATTGGAATCACCCGGAGCTCTTGAGCTGGCACATGCGCTCGTCGTGCAAATTTCTGACACCCATCACATCTACTGACCAAATCTTCTACATCAGCGTGAGCCATCAACCAGTAAAAACCGTGATGAAACGCCTTGGCCACTAAAGAATTTAACCTAGCGTGATGACCACAATTGCCTTCATGGATCTCACGAAGGATTTCTTGACCTTCTTTGGGGGAACACGCCGTTGAAACACTCCAGAAACACTGCGATGAAATAACTCTCCATCCGAAATTGTCATGGACTTAGACCGCCGGGTATCTGTCGAGCCAGAGTCTTATCTGCTGGCAATTCTCCCCGGGTCATGTAAGCCAGGAATGAAGGAAATATGCCCTAGAGGCAATAATAAAGTTATTATTTATTTCCTTATATCATGATAAATGTTTATTATTCATGCTAGAATTGTATTAACCGGAAACATAATACATGTGTGAATACATAGACAAATAGAGTGTCACTAGTATGCCTCTACTAGACTAGCTCGTTAATCAAAGATGGTTATGTTTCCTAACCATGGACAAAGAGTTGTTATTTGATTAACGGGATCACATCATTAGGTGAATGATCTGATTGACATGACCCATTCCATTAGCTTAGCACCCTGATCGTTTAGTATGTTGCTATTGCTTTCTTCATGACTTATACATGTTCCTATGACTATGAGATTATGCAACTCCCGTTTACCGGAGGAACACTTTGTGTGCAACCAAACGTCACAACGTAACTGGGTGATTATAAAGGTGCTCTACAGGTGTCTCCAAAGGTACATGTTGGGTTGGCGTATTTCGAGATTAGGATTTGTCACTCCGATTGTCGGAGAGGTATCTCTGGGCCCTCTCGATAATGCACATCACATAAAGCCTTGCAAGCATTGCGACTAATGAGTTAATTGCGGGATGATGGATTACGGAACGAGTAAAGAGACTTGCCGGTAACGAGATTGAACTAGGTATTGGATACCGACGATCGAATCTCGGGCAAGTAACATACCGATGACAAAGGGAACAATGTATGTTGTTATGCGGTCTGACCGATAAAAGATCTTCGTAGAATATGTAGGAGCCAATATGAGCATCCAAGTTCCGCTATTGGTTATTGACCGGAGACGTGTCTCGGTCATTTCTTTATTGTTCTCGAACCCGTAGGGTCCGCACGCTTAAGGTTTCGATGACAGTTATATTATGAGTTTATGCATTTTGATGTACCGAAGTTTGTTCGGAGTCCCGGATGTGATCACGGACATGACGAGGAGTCTCGAAATGGTCGAGACATAAAGATTGATGTATTGGAAGCCTATATTTGGATATCGGAAGTGTTCCGGGTGAAATCGGGATTTTACCGGATTACCGGGAGGTTACCGGAACCCCCCGGGAGGTATATGGGCCTTAATGGGCCTTAGTGGAAGAGAGGAGAGGTGGCCAGGGCTGGGCCGCACGCCCCTCCCCCTAGTCCGAATAGGACAAGGAGAGAGGGGGCCGGCGCCCCCCTTCCTTCTCTCTCTCCTCTTTCCCACTTAACGAATCCTATTCCAACTAGGAAAGGGGGGAATCCTACTCCCGGAGGGAGTAGGACTCCTCCTGGCGCGCCCTATGATGGCCGGCCGGCCCCCCCTTTTGATCCTTTATATATGGAGGCAGAGGGCACCCCTTGAGACACAAGTTGATCCACGTGATCATATTCTTAGCCGTGTGCGGTGCCCCCTTCCACCATAGTCCTCGATAATATTATAGTGGTGCTTAGGCGAAGCCCTGCGACGATAGTACATCAAGATCATCACCACGCCGTTGTGCTGACGGAACTCTTCCCCGACACTTTGCTGGATCGGAGTCCGGGGATCGTCATCGAGCTGAACGTGTGCTAGAACTCGGAGGTGCCGTAGTTTCGGTGCTTGATCGGTCGGGCCGTGGAGACGTACGACTACATCAACCTAACGCTTCCGTTGTCGATCTACAAGGGTACGTAGATCACACTCTCCCCTCTCGTTGCTATGCATCACCATGATCTTGCGTGTGCGTAGGAAATTTTTTGAAATTACTACGAAACCCAACAAGGAACGGCACCGTCCAATCTGGGATGACATGAAGAACCGCCACCAACTGCGCCTCCGGGTTAGGAACAGCTAAATCTTCTTCTGTGGGCAACTTGACATAGGGGTTATGCAAAACATCTAAAAAGGTGTTGGGTGGTACCGGCTTACGTTGAGACCCCAGCCGGCTCAAAGCATCAGCTGCTTCGTTCTTTCGACGTTCAATGTGTTCCACCTGATAACCTTCAAAATACCCTGCAATAGCATTGACCTCTCAGCGATAAGCCGCCATGAGAGGGTCTTTGGAATCCCACTTGCCAGACACCTGCTGAGCCACTAGATCTGAATCACCAAGACATCTGACCCGGCTCAAGCTCATCTCCTTTGCCACTCGAAGACCATGGAACAATGCTTCATACTCTGCTGCGTTGTTAGTGCACGGAAACATCAATCGTAACACATAACAAAATTTATCACCTCGTGGGGAAGTTAATACAACTCCAGCCCCCGAGACCTCCAATTGCCTGGACCCATAAAAATGAATAGTCCAATATGTGTTGTCCGGCTTTTCTTCTGGCATCTGCATCTCTGTCCAGTCATTGATGAAGTCAACCAGGGCTTGAGACTTAATCGCAGTGCATGGAACATACTTCAGCCCATGAGACCCAAGCTCAATTGCCCACTTGGCCACTTGCACTGTAGCTTCTCTGTTTTGAATAATGTCTCTAACCACAGTGATTGGATGTCCCTGAAAGTAATGCTTAAGCTTCTGGCTTGCCATGAACACCCCATAAACAAGCTTCTTCCAATGTGGATATCGTTGCTTAGACTCAATTAGCACTTCACTGACATAATAAACCGGCCGCTGAACCGGATGCTCTTTGCCAGCCTCCTTGCGCTCTACCACCATAGCCACACTAACAGTCCTTGAGTTGGCTGCTATGTATAACAATAGCGGCTCTTTCTCAATTGGAGCAGCTAGGACCGGCGGCTCGGCCAATTGTGCCTTCAGATCCTCAAAAGCGGCGTTCGCAGCATCGCTCCAAACAAACACATCTGTTTTCTTCATCAACTGATACAGAGACATAGTCTTTTCCCCTAATCGGCTTATGAACCGGCTCAAAGCAGCCACACGACCCGATAGTCGTTGAACATCATTGACGCAGGTTGGTTTGGCTAGGGATGTAATTGCCTTGATCTTCTCTGGGTTAGCTTCAATACCTCGGTTAGACACTAGAAAACCCAAAAGCTTGCCGGCTGGCACTCCAAAAACACACTTGGCTGGGTTAAGCATCATCTTGTAAATCCAAAGATTATCAAAAGTCTCTTTCAAGTCTGTGACCAAGGTTTCCTCTTCCCTGGACTTCACTACTATATCATCCACATAGGCATGAACATTGCGCCCAATTTGATCATGAAGACAATTTTGCACACACCGTTGGTAAGTCGCCTGAGCACTCTTGAGCCCAAAAGGCATAGACACATAGCAGAAATCCCCAAAAGGAGTTATAAACGTTGTCTTCTCTTGATCCTTGACTGCCATCTTAATTTGATGATACCCGTAGTAAGCATCTAAGAAACTCAACCGTGCACAACCCGCCGTAGCATCAATGATCTGATCAATACGGGGAAGAGCAAAAGGATCAGCCGGACAGGCTTTGTTTAAATCTATGTAATCCACACACATACGCCAGGTGCCATTCTTTTTGAGCACGAGCACCGGGTTAGCTAACCATTCTGGGTGGAAGACCTCCACAATGAACTCGGCCGCCAAGAGCCGGGCCACCTCTTCTCCAATGGCCTTGCGCCTTTCTTCATTGAACCGGCGAAGAAACTGTCTGACAAGTTTGAACTTTGGATCGATATTAAGAGTGTGCTCAGCGAGTTCCCTCGGAACACCTGGCATGTCTGAAGGTTTCCATGCAAAGATGTCCCGGTTCTCACGGATGAACTCGATGAGCGCGCTTTCCTATTTCGGATCCAAGTTTGCGCTGATGATGAACTTTTTGGATGAATCGCCAGGCACAAAGTCAACCATCTTAGTGTCATCAGCTGATTTGAACTTTAACTCCGGCTCATGCTCTGTTGTTGGTTTCTTTAATGACGTCATGTGCGCCGGGTCAACATGGTCCTTGTAGAATTTCAACTCCTCTGTTGCACAAACAGATTCAGCATAAGCAGCATCCCCCTCTTCACATTCCAAGGCTATCTTCCGACTCCCATGGACTGTAATGGTGCCCTTGTGACCCGGCATCTTGAGCTGCAAATATATGTAACACGGCCGAGCCATGAACTTGGCATAAGCCGGCCGCCCAAACATAGCATGATATGGGCTCTTGATTTTAACCACCTCAAAGGTTAATTTTTCTGCTATGGAGTCATACTCATCTCCAAAAGCTACTTCCAGCTCGATCTTACCAACTGGGTATGCCGACTTACCAGGCACCACACCATGAAAAATAGTGTTGGATTGTTTAAGATTTTTATCCATCAATCCCATCCGACGAAACGTCTCATAGTAAAGGATGTTGATGTTGCTGCCTCCATCCATGAGTACCTTAGTAAATTTGAATCCACCAACCCGAGGTGCCACTACTAACGCCAAGTGACCCGGATTATCAACCCGGGGCGGGTGGTCCTCTCTACTCCATACAATGGGCTGCTCCGACCAACGTAAGTAACATGGAACTGCCGGCTCAACAGCATTAACGGCCCTCTTGTGGAGCTTCTGGTCTCTCTTACATAAACTGGTAGTAAAGACATGATACTGTTTGCTACTCAACTGCTTCGGGTTGCTCTGATAGCCGGATTGCTGCTGCTGTTGATTCCCTTGGCCGTGTTGCTGATTATATCCCCCTGGTGACCAGGATGACCATGAAAACCTCCTCCGCTTGAACCGGCGCCCGGGCCCTGAAAGCCGCCTGAGCCACCACCCGGACCGTGACCCCCATCAAACGCGTTTGAATTTTTAAATGCCTTCATGATCGTACAATCTTTCCACAAGTGGGTAGCTGGCTTCTCCCTGGTGCCGTGTCTGGGACAAGGTTCATTCAACAACTGTTCAAGGGTGGGGCCTGACCCGCGCGATCGAGGGGGCTGTCTGCCCTTTCGCCATTGATTACCACCCTGTGCATTAGTATTAGCAACAAACTCATCAGCCTTACGCTTATTACCTCCTTGATTTGCCGGGTTATGCTGGTGACCCTTGCCATTGCCGTTCTTCTTTCCCTTTGTTGCCGTTTCTTCGTCAGACGCCGGGTCTTTGGTGGTACCAGAATCGGCATACTTGACAAGAGCCGCCATCAACGTTCCCATGTCATTACAGTCTCGTTTAAGCCGCCCCAACTTCTGCTTCAGAGGTTCAAAACGGCAATTCTTCTCCAACATCAAAACTGCTGAGCCGGCATCCATCTTATCAGATGAATGTATTATTTCCTTGACCCGGCGCACCCAATGGGTTGTAGATTCTCCATCCTCTTGCTTGCAATTGGTCAGATCCACAATCGACATTGGCTGCTTACACGTGTCTTTAAAGTTCTGGATAAACCGTGCCTTCAACTCTGCCCATGAGCCGATGGAATTGGGTGGTAATCCTTTCAACCAGGTCTGAGTCGTTCCATCCAACATCATGGTAAAATATTTAGCCATTGCAGCATCACTAACCTCCAATAGCTCCATAGCCATCTCATAACTCTCAATCCAAGCCCTTGGCTATAAGTCAGCCGTGTAGTTAGGCACCTTACGAGGTCCCTTGAAATCCTTGGGCAACCGCTCATTGCGTATGGCTGGGACCAGGCAAGGTACGCCTCCGGTTCTTGTAGCCACTCCTGCCTCAACCGAGGTTGCTGGATAAGCCGAAAAGGCTTGGTGAGCCGCCTATTCTGCTGCTATCTGAGCCGCCTATTCCGCCTCTTGACGAATCCTCTCCTGATCCACCAAGTTAAGAGCTCCAGCCCGCACTGGCTCATACCTATATGGCCGGTTGTCACGTTGAGCATTACTTGACATTTCTGCAGATTCCATGTGCCTACTGTAACTCGGGCTCCGGCTTGGGCGAGGAGTTGAATGAATCCTGTGTCGACTGCAGGAGTATGCATCCTGCTGGGCCAAAGTTGTCTGAAGCAGTTCTCTTACCCTCCGGGTCTCAATTGCTTCTGGCGAGTCGCCTTCCATTGGGAGAGCCACCAATCGAGCTGACGTTGCAATGAGGTTCTCCATGGGACTGGAAAAGTGACCCGGGGGTGTTGATATATAACGAGGAGGAGCTGTATTCATGCGCAGTGGCTCCATGGTGCGTGGCTGAACTGGTGCACCGGGTGTCTCGACCCGGTTTGCCTCCGGTGGGTTGCCCCCTCTAGCTCTGGGTGTATGGAACAGATTCCTCGGATCCAGTGTTAGAGGCAGACGCGACTGAGTTTTCTGACGCCTCCTCCTCATGACTTCGTTTGATGCATTAAGATCCACGGAGAGCCGGAAGGTTTCTGCTTGAAGCTGCTGAGCACGAGCATCCAAAGCTGCTCGTTCTGCTGCCATCCGGGTTTCCTCCGTGGCCAAATTTTCCTTAGATTGCACCATCTCCTCCCGCACGCGTGCCACTTCCACATCATGCTGGGCTTTATCTGCCGTCTCTACCGCAGCGGTTAACAGAGTCGTCAGTTTATCCATGAGGTCCATGAGAACCTGGGTCGGGGGCGCGCGGGGTCTCTTGACCCGGCAGCTACCGACCCGGTGGCTGCTGCTGTCACTGCGGTGGAGTTCTGCCCGGGCTGCGTCCCTGCCATGAAGACTCCGGCCCAATTTGGCGGCTCAAGGGGTCCGGAATACTGCTGCCATCGGAACAGCCCCCGAGCAAGCCGTCTTGCAGTTGGTACAACGAGTCCGTCTCCCCTGTTGATGATGCCATATCAGAGAAGATGGCCGTCTCCCCGCCTTCCATCGATCCTTCGGAGTATCCACCGCCATGGATGCAGCCTACGAAGGCACGCTTCACGACAGATTGAACACGGGCGGACCCAGTGCGCTGAGCCGTTTCGATGAGGTCGGCGTGGACATCCGGCTCAGGGCCTGACCTACCGATCCGGTCGATGAAAACGTGGATTCCGCCGAAGGGGACCTGGTGCCCGTACTCGATTGAGCTGGCCTTGGGGCCCCAGCCTTAGTCGTCAATATAGATCTTGCCGCGACGACTCTTGGTCATCCGGCCCACAGCGTATCCCTTGAGCCCTTCGAAGTTGCCCTTCAAGAACTCAAATCCACCGTGCGCTAGCCCCACGGTGGGCGCCAACTTTCGTGGAGTTGACACGGCAGATGTCCTAGAGCAAGGACTTAGTCGTAGGGCCATCGCACTAGGATGCTTAAAGGGGTTAATCGGGATAAAGGACACGGGAGAGTTTTATACTAGTTCGGCCCCTTACGATGAAGGTAAAAGCCTACGTCTAGTTGGGATTGGTATTGCTGAGGTTTTGACTTCCAAGAGGCTCAATTCGCCGGCTTGGTTATCGACTTGGTTGTTTTCTTGTCCTGAGCCGCCACCGGGTCGTCCCCTTATATACACGGGTCGACGCCTGGTGGCTTACAGAATCCCGGCCGGCTCATAATCGTGTCCGGCTCGGTGACTTCCTTTACATGCCTTTCCTTACAAGTCTTTCTGCACATATGGCGGTTTACAATAATGGGCCTTGAGCCGGCCCGAGGCCTTTGGGCTTTCTATATATACTAATAAACTATCATCTTGACTGTATATTGGGCTTCTTATGTAACCCGCCATTAAGGCTGACCCGGCCCCTCCCAGGCGGGTCTTAGCTGATAGTAATATCCCCAACAGGGTCTGTTCCGGAGCTCCGCCGGAGGGGGCATCGATCATGGAGGGCTTCTACATCAACACCATAGCCTCTCCGATGAATTGTGAGTAGTTTACTTTAGACCTACGGGTCCATAGTTAGTAGCTAGATGGCTTCTTCTCTCTTTTTGGATCTCAATACAATGTTCTCCCCCTCTCTTGTGAAGATCTATTCGATGTAATCTTCTTTTTGCGGTGTGTTTGTTGAGACCGATGAATTGTGGGTTTATGATCATGTCTATCTATGAATAATATTTGAATCTTCTCTGAATTCTTTTATGTATGATTGGTTATCTTTGCAAGTCTCTTCGAATTATCAGTTTGGTTTGGCCTACTAGATTGATCTTTCTTTCAATGGGAGAAGTGCTTAGCTTTGGGTTCAATCTTGCGGTGTCCTTTCCTGGTGACAGTAAGGGCAGCAAGGCACGTATTGTATTGTTGCCATCGAGGATAACAAGATGGAGTTTTCTTCATATTGCATGAGTCTATCCCTCTACATCATGTCATCTTGCTTAAGGCGTCACTCTGTTTTTAACTTAATACTGTAGATCCATGCTGGATAGCGGTCGATGAGTGGAGTAATAGTAGTAGATGCAGGCAGGAGTCGGTCTACTTGTCTCGGACGTGATGCCTATATACATGATCATACCTAGATATTCTCATAACTATGCTCAATTCTATTAATTGCTCAACAGTAATTTGTTCACCCACCGTAGAATACTTATGCTCTCGAGAGAAGCCACTAGTGAAACCTATGGCCCCCGGGTCTATCTTCATCATATTGTTCTCCTACTACTTTGCTATTTACTTTGCCTTTATTTTACTTTGCATCTTTATCATAAAAATACCAAAAATATTATCTTTATCATATCTATCAGATCTCACTCTCGTAAGTGGCCTCATAGGGATTGACAACCCCTATTTGTGTTGGTTGCGAGGATTTATTTGTTTTGTGCAGGTACGAGGGACTTGCGCGTAGCCTCCTACTGGATTGATACCTTGGTTCTCAAAAACTGAGGGAAATACTTACGCTAATTTGCTGCATCATCCCTTCCTCTTCGGGGAAAACCAACGCAGTGCTAAAAGAGGTAGTAGGAGCAGATGACAAAGTGACAAAGGCGATGATCCTGGGATCAAGGAGGTAAACAAAAAGAAGGAAAAAGCCTTGGTGCCTGAAGCACCCGGATCTAAGACTACTATCTCATGGAGGATCCCCAAAGGGGCTCAGAATGGATTTGAAACCGCCTTGTTGCCAAAGAGAGAGCTCTCTCCTGATGTCATTGATCACCGCTTGCACCGTAGCCTCTTTCTTTTTGAAAACGCGGCTGTTGCGCTCTTGCCAGATTTTCCCAAGCACCAGCATGATTAGCGACTTGATTCCTTTCACATGTGCTGGCCCTATTGCTGAAACCATGGCTTCGACCTTTTCCAAGGAGCTGCATTCGTCGGGCAGACATGCCTTATTGAGTCCCCGGAAGTGCTGCCAAGCTGACAAGCTAGACCATACTGTCTTCGTGAATGGGCAGCTCCAGAATAGATGAGTCGAGGCCTCCAGGTTCCTGAGGCAGAGCTGGCAAAAGTAGGAGTTTGGCCAGCCCCTACGCTGGAGCCGGTCATTGCACCACAATCGGTTCTGGTGGAGGAGCCACACAAACATCTTAATCTTCGCCGGAGCCTAGACGTCCCAGATCATGGCCTGGAACATGGTCGTCCTCGAGCCCAGGAACTGGAGGGCGTAGGCCGAGCGAGAGCTGTACTGACCTGATCCCTCCAAGTTCCAGCGGATCTGGTCCTGATCTTCGGCCTGGAAGTTGAGCTGCCGGGGCTGAATGAGACGGTGCAGGTCAAGTACCTCGCTGACAAGGTCGCTGTTGTTACCGTGTGCAAGGTCCAAGACCCAGCGGTCATCAGTGATAGCTTGTGCCACAGTTCTGCCCTTACGCCTCAAGTGCTTAAAGAGAGACGGGAAGCAGAACTTCAGCGGCACCGGCCCGAGCCAAGAGCAATTCCAGAAGCTTGTCGTTCCATCGTTGTCGATTGCGACAGTCGTTGCCGCGTTGAAAAGAGCGTGATCCGAGTCATCGCACGGCGGCTCCGTTCCAACCCAAGGGCGAGTGGGATTCTTCCAACTGTGCCAGAGCCATCTCAGCCGGAGAGCGCGACTGAATTTGGGAAGGTCTAGCACACCGAGGCCGCCGTGCTCGATCGGGGAACACACCCGTTCCCAGTTAACCTTGCAGCTGCCACCGGAGAGCTCTTGATCCTTCCCCCAAAGAAACCATCACCTGTGCTTGTCAATTTCCTTCAGAAGCTTCTTGGGTACCCGCAGTGCTGTCAGGGCAAAGGTAGGCAGAGCCGAGAGGACGCAGCGGACAAGGACCCGTCTGCCAGCCATGGACAACATTCGTCCCTTCCATCCTGCAAGCCGGGCCTTGATTCAGTGAAGGATGAACTGCAGGTGAACTAGACGTAGCCGGCCCGTGGTGATCGGCAGACCTAGATATCTAATTGGGAAGTGGGCAATCGGACCGCCAAACGCTTGAAGAACTAGCTCTAAGTCGATGTCGTTGCAGTGGATTGGCGTGGCCGTGGATTTGGCAAGGTTGATCCGGAGGCCCGAGTCGTCGCCGAAGTTTTGAAGGATGTGCATCAAATGATCAATCTC